>NW_004443958.1:5274761-5277211 GCF_000243295.1 Trichechus manatus latirostris
GATTTACTTCAAGGAAATGGCTCACACAATTGCGGGGGCTGGCAAGTCCCAAATCTGTAGGTCAGGCAGCAGGCTGGAGACCTCTGCTGGCTCACGGGATTATAGGGGTTGGTGAATACAAAATCTGCTGGTCAGGTGGCAGGCTGGAGACTTCTGCAGGCTTATGTCCCAGGAACCAGAGATCAGGTGACCACAAGAGTGCAGGGTTGGGAGAGAATGAGCTTTGCCAGAACATCCATTTATATACTGGAGGCAGGCCACACCCCCAAGGAAACTCTCCTTTCAACACATTGGCTGATCACATCAACTCATATCATGGAACGTGATTACATTATATTACATTATGGAAGAGTAGCTAGTCTAGTATCTGCCAAACCACTGAGAATCATAGCCTAGAAAAGTTAACATATAACATTAACCTTCACAGGGGAATAGGCAACCTCTTTTACACATTGGCTCACATAATGCTTTTAAGGGAGTTTATCAGCCTCGCGGAGTATTTAATGACATCTTTCTGAGTAGCACCTGGATTGCTGGATGCCAGGCTTCTCGAGAAAAAACCATTTCCTAGGCTTGAATAAATCAGTAACTAATAAAATGGCTCATGGTGCCCGCAGAAGCTCACATAGCAAGCACAGAAGCCAAAGTAAGATATCTAGAGCTCAGTCTACGTTATTTTCTAATCTGTCATTTCAAAGTTGCCTGATGCTGCATAACATTTCTCCATAACCTACCCAAGCCCCACGTTTCCTAAGGTGGCACATTCACAAACCTTAAACCAGTAAGCACCATAATCAAGTTTTAACATTACCAACTTTTAAGTAGCTACTATGTGTTATGCATTTTACATTCATTATTTTAGATTATTATTACAATCATCTGAAGTTGGTAGCGTGCTTATGTTCATTTTATAAATGAAGGAATGGGGTGTCTAAAGGATAAATGTGTGTGTCACCTTTGCTAGGTCGTGATTCCCAGTGTTGTATGACTGTGTACCATTTTATAATCTGCTGTGATTTCCTTATGTGTTGTAAACTCTATCACTATGATGTAATAGAAGGGATTAGCAGCAGTTATACTGATGAGATATACAAGATTGGATAGTGTCTTAAGCCAATCTCTTTTGAGATATAAAAGAGAGGAGCAAGCAGAGACACACGGGAACCTCACACCACCAATAAAGCAGTACTAGGAGCAAAGCATGTCCTTTGGACCTGGGATTCCTGCGCAGAGAAGTTCCCCGACCAAGGGAAGACTAATACATCACAAGGACCTTCCTTCAGAGCTGACAGAGAAAGCCTTCTCCTGGAGCTGATGCCCTTAATTTGCACTTGTAGCCTACAGGACTGTGACAGAATAAATTTCTCTTTGTTAAACCATCTACTTGTGGTATTTCTGTTATAGCAGCACTAGATGACTAGGACAATAAGTAATCAGCAAAGCTGAAATGCAAACTGAAGGATAGCTGACTCTAAAGTCTGATATCTTGCCATTATACCAGTCACTTCCTCAAATAAAATAAGAAGAAAGATGTAAAACAGGTGTGGCCATGTGACTAAGTTTGGGCCAGTGGGATATGAGTGTAAGTGCTATGTGTAAATTCTAGGTCACTTCTTAAAAGCAAGCTGCTTTATCTGGACCTCCTCCTTATGAATAGGAAGTGGCAACTAATGGAACAATCTGGGCCAAGTATTCAAAATAGTAGAGCTATATCACTAGCTCTGGGATATCACATGAAAGAAAAATAAATATATTTAGTTTTGCCACTGTATACTCTGGTACCTTTTTTATAGAACTTAATATATACTCTATTACAGAAATTAACATCAGTCTTAGTTATCTAGGGAGCCCTGGTGGCATAGTGGTTAAGAGATACAGATGCTAACCAAAAGGTCAGCAGTTGGAATCTGCCAGCCGCTCCTTGGAAACCCTATGGGGTGGTTCTACACCGTCCTATAGGGCCGCTATGAGTCGGAATCGACTTGACGGCAGCAGGTTTTTTTTTTTTTTTTTTTTTTTAGTTATCTAGTGCTGCTATAACAGAAATACCACAAGTGGATGCCTTTAACAAACAGAAATTTATTCTCTTACAATCTAGGAGGCTAGAAGTTCAAATTCAGGGTGCCAGCTCCAGAGGAAGGCTTTCTCTCTCTGTTGGCTCTGGGGGAAAGTCCTTGTCATCAATATTCCCCTGATATAGGAGCTTCTTAGCACAGGGACCCCAGGTCCAAAGGACAAGTGTTCCTGTTCTTCTTTCTTGGTGTTAATGAGGTCCTCATGTCTCTCTACTTGCTTCTCTCTTTTATATCTCAAAAGAGACTGACTTAAGACACAAACTAATCTTGTAGATTGAGTCCTGTCTGATTAACATAACTGCCTCTAATCCTGCCTCATTAAGATCATAGAGGTAGGATTTACAACACATAGGAAAATCACATCAGATGACAAAA
>NW_004443958.1:5277311-5313795 GCF_000243295.1 Trichechus manatus latirostris
TAGGATTTACAACACATAGGAAAATCACATCAGATGACAAAATGGTGGACAATCACACAATACTGGGAATCATGGCCTAGCCAAGTTGACAGATATTTTGGGGGTACACAATTCAATCCATGACAGCATCTGAAAGAAAAACCCAAAATATGTGGTACTGTCTTTATGGTCAGGTAGCAAGTGGCTATGAAACATATTAAGACTAGACATCTAAAAGGCTGGTGATCCTTGGTAGCATATTTGGTAAAACTGTCACCTGCAATGACTTGGAAGCAGAACACTTAATTGCAGAGAAGTGGTTAGAAAAAGGTAGGCTATAGTGTGTGCCTACTACTTCTTGCTACTTTTAGCAAGATTTCAGAAGATATAAACTAGTTCAGGTAAGAACTGGCCAATTGCAAGCAGAGATGGAAGGGAATGGAGCTGTGCTAATGGAGGCTTTCTCTGCTTTAGTCTATAATCTTAATGGAAAGTCTAGAAATTTGGGGCCTACAGAATTGGAAAAACCAACTCTATTTGTACGTGAAATGGCAGAGTTTAGACTCATTCATAGTCTTTCTCAGAGGCCTTCTATTAAGACTTTTAGCCAGTGGGAGGCAGCCCTCAGGTAATGATTGAATGAAAGTTGTAGCATTCTGACCCAAGGCTTAAGATAGTTGTTGAAATAGGAGAGACGGAGAATGAACTGAGACAAAAGCTAGTAAAGAAGGGGAGAGCCAGCAAACTTAGGAAGATTGTACAGAAGAGACCTTGGGTGTGGTTACTGTCACATGGAACCAGTGATATGCTGTTAAGTGTTTAATAGCCAATTCTATGCTTAAAACAAAAAAACAAAACCAATTTGTAGTCTTTGCTGATTTCCATGGTGTAAATATTCCTACCATGGCTGATTTCAAGCTACCAACATGATGTCATTGATCATAAAGAGTTGGGAAGAGATAAGTATAATTGGCTCTCAAAAGCTAGTGCAAGCCAGATTCAGCACGCTACTGTATGGAACTGAATGGAAGAAAATAGACAGACAATCTACTAAGTTTTGGGAGTATTTGTATTGACAAAGAAACCACAACCCATACTCAGAAAGGCCTGTGATATTTATGATCCCTAAGAAACCTTCTCAGACTCTCAAACTTGCACAAGCAGAAAATTATGCAACTGGCCAGAGGGCATACCATCCAACATCTTCACATGATGACACAGAGTGTATTAGATAAGGAAGATGCTCTTAGATGGCAAAGCCACGGCCACATAGGAAAATGGACAGGGGAATTGGGCCCAGAGATCACAGTCTAACTTGTGAAGGGCTGCATCTTTGTTTCTTTTTACTAAAAATCATCATAAGGAGGAGAGTTGTGACTTCTTATTAATTCTAGAAGTAATTCAGTTACAATTCACTCCAACCTTATTTTTCTTCAAAGAAAATATAAAGATATGAAATAGAGAAGGGAGAGAGACTGAATGTCTTGGAGAATTGGGAAATGGAATAGGAAGCTGTTCTCTTACTTGTCACTGTCTTTTATTCTGTCCAGGTCAGACAAGATAGGAGATTAGTTACCCTATGGTGATTCTTTAGTATATCTTTGGGAACTAGTGTCCTCAGGCCCAATCCTGGGAGACATTTGTCAAAGTCTGGAAAGCTTTGTGACCGAGTTCTCTTACATTGTACTCAAGGGGCTGGCTGAGAACAAATGGCAGAAACTACTGAGGCATGGAGCAAAAGCACAAGGCCAACCCTGCTCTCTTTCATGCACTGAGCTGTCCCAGGAGTGGTGAGATTCCTCCTCCAGGACCACTTATCACTTTGTCAAGATGCTCCTACCAGTGAAAGCAGCCTGTCCTACACATTTTTGCCCAAGAATTTGATTGTTTCAGGTATGCCAACAAAAAGCAGTTCTCTGGTAACAAAGATAAGATGAGAAGGGGAATTCAAAATTTTTATGAGGTTAAGACAGAATCGCTTCTAAGAGAACAGAAAGCTTGGAGGAGAGAAGAGAAGAAAGCATAATATTGGGTTGAATTTTTCAGAAAATCTGAACGACCGATGCTCAAAATGATGTTATAAAAACAAGGAGAACTACTGTGGATGCGATTTCTTGATCACTGCTCTTTCTAAGACACAGGAAACTTCACATAACCTTAATTAGAGACTTTGTGATCTGACTGCTGAAATTTCCAATAAGTACATATTGCCTTAATTTTTTGACTTCCTCAATTTAAATTGGTCCAGCGTATTTTTGGTTGCTTTTGGCTTTGTTGCTATTGGTTGTAAAAATAATATATATATGTCTTAGATTGGGCTCCCCAGAAGCTGAGCCTGAAATGAGGATTCTGGTTCAAGTGATTTATGGAGGAGCACTCTCAGCAGAAGGGAACTGAGGAAAGCAGGATAGGACAGAAGCGAAAGCTAAAAAGAATGCGGTCTTGGCTGGAGACTGACTTGAGTGTGATCCCACAGAAAATTCTGGAGCATAAATTGCAGCATACAGTTTGCCATCCCTTGAAGTGAGAAGGCTGGCCTTGGCATCTTTGTGTCAGTCAGACACTGGACGAGGACTGGAGGTGTGCATAGCCTCCCTGTGTTAAGAGAGGGTGGAATTCCTAGGACAAGTCATCAGTAGGAAACATCCCACCCACTACATAATTCTAGAAGTCTGTATAGAACAACTAGTAGTTGTTGAGGGAGGCAACAAGTCTCTGTAAACAAAGGAATATTTAATAATTTCCTCTTAGTTTTCTCAGTAGTTTAGTCATCTGTTAATTTGTACATTCATTTGTTTGTTTAGTGGGTATTTTTTTAGCACCTAATTGACATTGACCTAGGGCATGTGAGAATATGAGGAATTTATCCATAGACTCACAGTGAGATATGAGAGTGAGGAGAGACGGGGTGAATAGGTCCTCACAGCAGTGGACTAGCAGCCCCCAGAGACATCTGGGTGGGGAGTAAGGCAAAGACAGAGAAAGACATGCTTAAATCCCCTAACGATGAGCAGGCGATAGCATAGAATAGCAGTTGTACCTATTGGACTTCTCAGAAGCAAGATAGAAAACTTAATTAAAATTAAAATTGAAATTAAAAGCTGGATCAAAGTACTTAATTTCCATTGGTGATTTGCAGTGGGAATCACTCACAAAGTCAGAGGATGGACATAAAAACAAACAAAATTAGCAGCTGATCGTGTACAGTGTTCAAAGACAACCAGTAATGCCCCAATCAAGAAAGCTGATGTCAGATAACTAAGACAGCCTTCTCAGCCATCATCAATCAAAGTGCAAGACTTGGGGAAGGGCTGGGCAGGCATTAAAAGGGTTTTCATAACAGACCAAACCAAAACCAAATCCTTTGCTGTTGAGTCGATTCTAACTCATGGCAACCCCATGTACGTAGAGTAGAATTTCACTCCATAGGATTTTCAAGACTGTGACCTTCTGGAAGCATATTTCCGAGCTTTTCTTCTGAGGTGCCTCTGGGTGGCTTCAAACCACCAACCATTCAGTTAGTACTTGAGTGCTTAACTGTTTGTGTCATCCAGGGACCCCTTCAAAACAGACAGATGGTTTGAAATGGATTTTTACTGCAATTTATAATGATGATCAGTATGTATCAACATGTTTATGAATCAGTATTTTCTATTTTATTAAAAAACTGGTTATTATAGAGAAAAATAGACTTTAGAAAAAAGAGAACTTTTCTACTTCATATATTGTTATTTTTCTTGCTTCACCACCTCTCATTTTCTCAGGAGAGATGACAAAAATGATACATTACACAATATTTTATAGGTCTATATCATTACCATTTAGTCTTTATATGCTAAAACACACGTCTTTATGTAAAAGACACAGTATGATACCCCACCCACAGTAGCACATTGGTATAGAAGGAAAATCAAATTTTAGAGTTAGAATTGGATAAGCATTGCCCAAGTCAGAGAATCCAATTTCTTTTCATGTCAGGGTATAGAACTTCTATAGAACAGCTTCCTGGAAGGTATTTTATAATGGAGGGAAGGTTCTATTAAGAATAGATGATTAAGATAAACGTCTTCTAGACTGAACTTAGGGAAGTTGAATTTTACACCTATTAAGTCTCTGTACTCGTCTTTCAAGTCTTGAATACCAGCATGAAGTTCCATCAGTTGTTTAATCAGCATCTGATCTAGGCATCTCACCACCATCTGAGAGAAAAAAAAAAAAAAAAAAATCCAAAGTCTGTGACTTAGGTTAAGCTTGGCCTTAATACTTTTATCTATATTTTTAATTTTAATTTTTTGGTAGGAAAGACTGATAAACTATCACAGACCAGAGGAGTCTAAGGTGACATAGTAACTAAATGCAATATGATATCCTGGAACAGAAAAAGAACATTAGTGGAAAAACTGGTGAAATCAAATAAAGTTTGAAGCTTAACATTAATAGTAATGTGCCAATGTTGGTTTCTTGGTTTTGACAAATGTACCATGATAAAGTGAGATATTAACATTAGGCGAAATTGGATGAAAGATACACATGAACGCTCTGTATCATCTTTGAGATTTTTCTGTCAATGTATAAAAAGTTTATTGAAAAAACAAGCGAACAAAATTTGTTGGAAAAGTATGTGCATCAGTGTGTGTGTGTGTAAACTAAGAATTTCAAATAACATAGACCTGAAATCTGGGCTTCAGAGTAAGATTTTATTTGGGGAGAGTCCTGTGAGGTAAATGCTATTGGCAGAGGTAATAACTTGACTTGTTTAGTACCCATTTATTATTCTAATTTTTGAGTCTCCATCCTGTTATAGAAGAAGAATTTTTCCTCTTCCTTTTATCTTTTTAAATGAAGGTCTAGAAGAGTTGTCAGCATTCTCTTTATTTTCCTGGCCCATTCCACTGTCTTCAATCACAAATCTCACTTTTTTGATTCCTACCCATCTTTTTATATGATGTTATAAATAACTTTGTTTTCCATTTCCTTCCAATTTAGTTGCAAAAACTCAGACACAAACAGCCTAACTCAAAAATTCCAGGAACTAGAAAAATAAGAGCAAACTAAGCATAAACCTACCAGAAGAAAGGAAATAACATATATCAGAGCAGAAATAAATTGAAAACAGGGAAACAATAAAATCAATAAAACCAGAAGTTAGTTCTTTGAAAAAATAAATAAAATTGACAAACCTTCAGCTAGACTGACAAAGAAAAGATGCAAATAGCTACAACAATAAATGAAAGAGGGGACATTACAACTGACCCAATAGAAATAAACAGAATTATAACAGAATATTATGAACAACTGTATGGAAACAAACTGGATAACCTAGAAGAAATGGACAAATTCTTATAAGCATACAATCTACCCAAACTGACTCAAGAAGAAATAGAAATCTCAACAGACCCATAACAAGTGAAGAAATCAAATCAATGATCAAAACCTTCCCAACCAAAAAAATAAAGTCCTGGACCAGATGGGTTCACTGGGGAATTCTACCAAACATTTAAGAAGAATTGATACTCATACTGTTTTAAATTCTGCCTAAAGATAGAGAAGGAAGGAATACTCCCTAATTTATTCTATAAAACAGACATAACCCTGATACCCAAATGAGACAAAGACAACACAAGAAAAGAAAGCTACAGGCCAACATCTCTTATAAATATAGATGCAAAAATCCTCAACAAAATACCAATGAATGGAATCCAACAGCATATTAAAAGATTCATACACCATGACCAACTGGACTTTATTCCAGGAATGCAGGGATGGTCCAACATTAGAAAACCATTTAATGTAATTAATATACCACATCAGTAGAACAAAAGAAAAGAACCATATGATCACCTCTATGGATGCAGAAAAAGTATTTGATAAAATCTAACACTCTTTTTGAAAATCCTAAAGAAGATTGGAGGAGGCAGAGCCAACATGGAGCTATAGACAGAAGCACCACACAGTCCTTCCACAGCAAAGACCCCAAAAACTAAGTAAAACAGAGACAAATGTCAATCCTGGAGCCCTAAGCATCAAATGAAGAGATAAAGAACTCAACCAAGCACTGAATGGAATGAGAAACTGACAGAACAGAGAGCAAGGAGAGATACGGAATGGAGGTCCCCTGTCAACTAACACAGCACACCGAGATCGACGGATAGAGAGTACAGGAGGACAGCTTCAAGGAGCTCTCAGCAGGAGACAGAGCACCCAGTAACCAGCAATACACGCTTTCCCACACCCCACACTTCTTCCCCTGCTCAGCCTCTGCCACTTCCCAGCAGACCGTGGTTACCCAGCCAGGGAGACACTGGCTCTGTGCTGCTAGTAGTTGTCCCAGCCACACCAGCCAGCTACTTCAGTGCCATTTTGTTTGTTCCTGTTGTTGCTTTTTTCAGCTTCTTTTGATTTCTTTTCTCTGTCTCACCTCCTTCCCTCCCTTTCTCTCAAACACCTGGCTCTGTGTGCCATCTCTGCTTCTTCTTGACAGGCTGTGAAATGCTGCTTGGCTGGGGAACAACTGTCTGCATTGCCAAGCCAATGGGGTCCCTGGGTGCATTTTTTTTTCTTTTCTTCATGTCTCTATTTCTTGTCTCTTTCTACTTTCCATCTTTTCCTGTCTCCTGGATACTTGGCACTGTGTGCCATCTCTGCCCCTTCTAGATGGACTGTGCCGTGTGGCTTGGGAGCCACTTCCCCAGTCTGTGCCGCCAAGCCAGTGGGCTCCCTTGGGGATTTTTTTTCTCTTTTCTCAATTTCTTGTCTCTCTCTACCAACTTTCCCTTGTTTTCTCCTGGACACCTGGTGCCTTGTGCCATCTCTGCTCCTTCTAGATGGGCTGTGCAGTGCCTAGCAGCTTGGGAGCCACTTCCTTGGCCCAGTTTTTGCTGTGAAGCCAGTGGGCTCCCTTGGGGATTTTTTTTTTCCTTTCTCAATTTCTTTTCTCTCTCTACCATCCTTCGCTTCTTTTCTCCTGAACACCTGGTGCCATGTGCCATCTCTGCTCCTTCTAGATGGGCTGTGCAGTGCTGCACAGCTGGGTAGCCACTTCCCAGTCTGTGCCACCATGCCAGTGGGCTCCTTTGGGGCACTATTTTTCTTTCTTCTTTCTACTGTATTTTCTCAGTTTCTTGTCTCTCTCTACTTCCCTTCCTCCCAACCACCTGGCATCTTTTTTCTTCTTGGTTTCTTGTCTCTCTCTACATTCCTTCCCTTCCTTTCTCCCAATCACCTAGCCACATGTGCCTTTCTCTCTTTTTAAAAAATCTAGTTTCTTCTCTCTCTCCCTTCCTTCCTTTCCTTTCTCCCACCTAACTAGCTATGTGTGCTGTATCTGTCCCTTCTTGACAGGCTACGCCTCACCACCTGGCTAGAAAGTCACTGGCACACGGTTTCCCCTGGTCTGTGCACTCCAACATCCAGCTCCCTCAGCACTTTTTTTTTTTTCATTTTTGGCTCCTGTTGCTCTCCTCTTTCTCTTCTTTCCCACATCCACTTAGCTCCACAGATCACAACCTATCCCTTCCCTCCTGCCTATCTCATTGTGTGCTGAACACTACATGCCCGAGTAGCACTGGAACCTGCCCTGCAACGACCCCCAGCCCTACCCTGTCTGCCCCTGTACATACCACAAATGACCCATTCCAGACCTTCCCCTTCTGCTGAACCTGCCCTGCTGCACCATAGCTGAGCAACTGGCCCTGCCCATTGGACAAGGTGGTGAGACGTATCGTGCCCACAGATGAGCAAATGACAAAGAACGCCCAGCCCGCCTGCTCAGGCATAACCAAATAAAACAAAAAAGCAGTATGAAACAAATCTACAATCAATAAACGAAGAAAATAACTACTGAATTGTCCCAAAGACAGCAGACAATATCAAAACATATAAAAAAATAGGACAGGAGGGTTCCAGTAGGTGTCCAAAATAAAACACCAGATGACCTTCCAGTAGAAGAAAAGGCACTGGAACTACCTGATAAGGAATTCAAATCTCTAATATTCAGAGCTATCCAAAAGTTGAAAGAAAAAGCAGACAAAAATAAGGGGAAAATAGACAAAATCATAAAAAGGAAGACAAATCATGGAAAAGACAGACAAAACAATGAAAGAACTTAGGAAAATAATACAGGAACAAACTGTCAAAATAAATTCACAGCTAGAAATTGTACAAAAACAGCAATTAGAAATCCAAAAGATAAACAAGATTTCAGAAATGGACAGTGTGATAGAAGGTCTAAGGAGCAGGTGTGAAACAATGGAAGAGAGGCTCAGTGAAATTGAAGACACATATTTGGATATCACTTTGAGGAAAAATCGGAGAAAAGAATGAAGAAAAATGAAGAAACCCTGAGAATGATGTGGGATATAATCAAAAGCAAAAATCTGCGAGTGATCAGAGTTCCAGAATAGGGGGAGAAAATGGAAAACACAGAGAGGATCATTGAAGAATTGCTGACAGAAAACTTCCCTAATATCATGACAGATTAAAATCTGACCATCCAAGAAGGTCAACAAACCCCATATAGGATAGACTCCAAAAGAAAATCACCAAGGCATATCATAATCACACTTGATAAAACCAAAGACAAAGAAAGAATCTTGAGAGCAGCTCAAGAAAAGCAAAAAGTCACGTACGGAGGAGAAACAATTAGACTAAAGTCTAATTACTCGGCAGAAACCATGCAGGCAAGAAGGCAATGGGATGACATACATAAACCATGAAAGAAAAAAATTGTCAACCAAGAATAGTATATCCTGCAAAACACTCACTCAAATATGATGATGAAATTAGGACATTTCCAGATAAAAAGAAATTAAGGGAACATGCAAAAACCAAACCAAACTTACAGGAATTATTAAAGGGAGTCTTTCCGTTTGAGAACAAACAACATCAGATGACAGCCTGAATGTAGGATTCAAGGCTGTATCAGACAGATACTAATCTAGGTAACGAACTCTCAAGGATTAATTAAAGCTAAAAGATTTACAACAGGGAACTAGAGAGGTTAATCTGTAAATGACAACATCAGAGCAATAAAAGAGGGAATAAATGGTGTAGGTATAGAATTTTCAAATGGAGAGGAAAGCAAGGCGATACCAAGTAATAAAAGACTGGTTCAAACTTAGAAGATAAAGGTAAATTTCAAGGTAACCACAAAGAAATTTAATAAACCTATCATCAGAAATAAGGAAGAAAAACATAAAGTCTCAATAAACACAAAATCAACAAAACAAAAGAAATGAAAAAAAATCACAAAAGGAATTCAGCACAGGAGAGTAAGAGGAACAAAGAAGATGTCAGCACCACAAAAAACAAAACAAAACAAAACACTGAAAAATGACAGCAATAAACTCACACCTATCAATAATTACACTGAAAGTAAATGGCCTAAATGCACCCATAAAGAGACAGAGAGTGACAGAATGGACAAAAAAACAGGATCCATCAATATGCTGTCTACAAGAGACACACCTTAGAAACAAAGACATAAATTTATTAAAAATCAAAGGATGGAAAAAATATATCAAGCAAACAGCTATCAAAAAAAAGCAGGAATAGAAATACTGATCTCAGATAAAATAGACTTTAAAACAAAATCCACCATAAAAGACAAAGAAAGGCACTATGTCATGATTAAAGGGACGATCCAGCATGAAGACATAACCATAATAAACGTTTATGCACCCAATGACAGGGCTCCAAAATACATAAAACAAACCCTAACAGCACTGAAAAGAGAAATTGACAGTTCCACAATAATAGTAGGAGACTTCAACACACCACCCTCCACAAAGGACAGAACATCTAGAAAGAAACTCAGCAAAGATACAGAAAATCTGCCACAATTAACCAACTTGACTGCATAGACATATATAGAACACTCCACCCAACAGCTGCAAAGTACATATTTTTTCCAGTACACATGGAACATTCTCCAGAATAGACCACATCTTAGGCCACAAAGCAACCCTCAAGAAAGTTTAAAACATAGAAATAATACAGAGTATCTTCTCTGATCACAACCTTATCAAAGTAGAAATTAACAACAGGAAGAGCAAGGAAAAAAAATCAGTTACATGGAAACTGAATAACACCCTACTTAAAAAACACTGGGTAGTAGAAGAAATCAAAGATGGAATAAAAAAATTCCTAGAATCAAAGAAAAATGAAAACACATCATACCAAAACCTTTGGGACACAGCACAGGCAGTGCTCAGAGGTCAATTTATAGCAATAGATGCACACAACAAAAAAGAAGAAAGGGACAAAATCAAAATGTTAGTTACAGAACTCGAACAAATAGAAAGAGAACAGTAAAAGAAGTCCATAGCCATCAGAAGAAAGAAAATAATAAAGATCAGAGCAGAAATAAATGAAAGAGAGAACAGGAAAACAATAGAAAGAATAAAAAAACCCAGAAGTTGGTTCTTTGAAAGGATCAACAAAATCAACAAATCACTGGCCAAACTGACAAAAGAAAAACAGGAAAGGATTCCAATAACCCAAGTAAGAAACGAAGTGGGGGACATTACAACAGAACCAAATGAAATAAAAAGAATCATAACAGAGTACTGCGAAAAACTATACTCCAACAAATTTGAAAATCTAGAGGAAATGGACAAATTTCTAGAATACCTACCCAAACTAACACAAAATGATGTTGAAAATCTGAACAAACCCATAACAAGAGAAGAGATTGAAAAGGTAATAAAAACAACAACAACAACAACAAAAAAAAACCTCTACAACAACAAAAAAAGCCTTGGCCCAGATGGCTTTACTGGAGAATTCTACCAAATATTCAGAGAAGAGCTTACACCAGTAGTACTCAAACTATTTCAGAAAGTACAAAAGGAAGGGATATTTCCAAATTCATTGTTTGAAGACACATAACCCTGATACAAAAGCCAGGCAAAGATACCATAAAAAAAAAATTACAGACCAATACCTCTCATGAATATAGATGCAAAAATTCTTAATAAAATTCTAGCCAATAGAATTCGTCATCATATCAAAAAATAATACACCAAGACCAAGTGGGATTCATACCAGGTGTGCAAGATGGTTCAACATTAGAAAATCAATCAATATAAACCACCACATGAATAAAAGAAAGAATCACATGATCATCTCAATCAATGCAGAAAAGGCATTCAACAAAGTCCAACAAATTCTTGATAAAAACTCACAGTAAAATAGGTATAGAAGGGAAATTCCTCAACATAATAAAGAGCATCTATATAAAACCAACAGCCAACATCATTCTTAACACAGAGAGGCTGAAAGCATTCCCCTTGAGAACAGGAACAAGACAAGTATGCCCTTTATTGCCACTCCTACTTAACATTGTGCTGGAAGTCCTAGCTAGAGCAATAAGGCAAGAAAAATAAATAAAGGGCATCAAAATTCGTAATGAAGAAGTAAAACTGTCCCTGTTTGTGGGCGATATGATACTATACATAGAAAACCCTAAAGACTCCACAAGAAAACTACTGGAACTAATCGAAAGATTCAGCAGAGTAGCAGGATACAAGATAAATGTACAAAAATCAGTTGGATTCCTATACACCAATAAAGAGAACAAAGAAAAGGAAATCAGGAAAACAATACCATGTATAATAACCTCTAAAAAAATAAAATACTCAGGAATAAATCTAACCAGGGATATAAAAGACCTGTACAAAGAAAACTATAAAACACTACTGCAAGAAACCGAAAGAGATCTACATCAATGGAAAAACATACCATGCTAATGGATAGGAAGACTCAACATTGTGAAAATGTCAGTTCTACTCAAAGCAAGGGAGAATGAAGAAAAGTAAAGATACAAGGGAAAGAGTAGTCTTAAGGACTGATGGACCGCATCTACCATGGCCTCCACCAGACTGAGTCCAGCACAAATAGATGGTGCCCGGCTACCACCACTGACTACTCTGACAGGGATCATAACAGAGGGTCCCACACAGAGCTGTAGAAAAACGTAGAAAAAAATTCTAACTCACAAAAAAAGACCAGACTTGCTGGCCTGACAGAGACTGGAGAAACTCTGAGAGTATGGCCCCTGGGCACCCTTTTAGCCCAGTAATGAAGTCACTCCTGAGGTTTATCCTTCAGCCAAAAATTAGACAGGCCCATAAAACAAAACAATATTTGAGGGGTACACCAGCTGAGGGGCAAGGATTAGAAGGCAGGAGGGGACAGGAAATCTGGTAATAGTGAACCCAAGTTCAAGAAGGGAGAGTGTTGACATGTTATGTGGTCGGTAACCAATGTCACAAAACAGTATGTGTACTAATTGTTTAATGAGAAGCTAGTTTGTTCTGTAAACCTTCATCTAAAGTACAATAATAAAAAAAAATATTTAACAAGATACAAAAAAGAAAAGAAAGATTGGAATAGAAAGGAAATTCCTCAGTATATATGAAAAGCCATATATGAAAAGCCAACAGCTAACATTATACTTAATGGAGAAAGACAGAACTTTTTCCTTGAAATGATGAACAAGACAGGAGCGCCCACTCTCACCACTTCTATTCAATATTATATTAGAAGTCCTAGCCAGAACAATAAAACATATCCAGATTGGAAAAAAAGATGTAAAATTATCTCTATTCATGAATGATATGATCCTATGTATAGAATATCCCAAAGAGTCCACAACAAAACTTCTAGAGAAATTTAGCAAAGTTGAAGAGTACAAGGTCAACAACAACAAAAAAAGTTGGGTTTCCATACACCAGCAATGAGAAATCTGAGAGAGAAATCAGAGAAACTATTGCATCTAAGGGAATAGATACCAAGGAATAAATCTAACCAGGAAAGTGAAAGACTTCTACAATGAAAATTATAAAACACTGCTGAGAGAGATTAAAGAAGAATTAAATAAATGGAAAGATGTTCCATATTCATGGATTGGAAGACTTAATATTTTAAGATGTCAATACTACCCAAAGCAATCTATAGATTCAAAGCAATCCTGATCAAAATTGCATTAGCCTTTTTCACAGAAACAGAAAAACCAATCCTCAGCTTTATATGGAATGGCAAGGGGCCCCAAATAGCTAAAGCAATGTTGAAAGAGAAGAACAAAGTAGGAGGACTCACACTTCCTGATTTTAAACATACTATACAGCTACTAGGAGCCCTGGTGGTGCAGTGGTTAAGACCTCGGCTGCTAACCAAAAGGTCAGCAGTTCGAATCCACTAGCCACTCCTTGGAAAGCCTATGGGGCAGTTCTACTCTCTCCTATAGGGTTGCTATGAGTATGAATCAACTTAACAACATTGGGTTTTGTTTGGGCAGCGAAAGAATTGGTCGACGTTCAACCATTTCAAGAGGTAGCATGTTATCAAGAACTGATGGTATTGAAGGAAGAAGTTGAAGCTGCACTGAAGGTATTGGTGAAAAACAAGGTTCCAGGAATTGATGGAATACCAATTGAGATTTTTCAACAAACGGATGCAACACTGGAAGCACTAACTCATCTATGCTAAGAAATTTGGAAGACAGCTACCTGGCCAAATGACTGGAAGAGATCCACGTTTGTGCCCATTCTGAAGAAAGGTGATCCAATGGAATGTGGAAATTATCAAACAATATCATTAACATCACACTTAAGTAAAATTTTGCTGAAGATGAAAACGGTTGCAGCATACATCAAAAGGGAACCGCCAGAAGTTCAAGCAGGATTTGGAAGAGGATGTGGAAAGAGGTATATCACTGCTGATGTCAGATGGGTCTTGGTTGAAAGCAAAGAATACCAGAAAGATGTTTACTTGTGTTTTATTGACTATGCAAAGGCTTTCAATTGTGTGGACCATAGCAAATCATGGATAACATCGTGAAGGATAGGAATTCCAGAACGCTTAACTGCGCTCATGAGGGACCTGTACATAGATCAAGAGGTAGTCATTCGACCAGAGAAAGAGGATACCGCATGGTTTAAAATTACAAAAGGTGTGTGTCAGGGTTGTATCCTCTCACCATACTTATTCAATCTGTATGCTTAGTAAATAATCCGAGAAGCTGGACTATGTGAAGAAAAATATGGCATTGGGATTGGAGTATGGCTCGTTAACAACCTTCGATATGCAGATGATGCAACCTTACTTGCTGAAAGTGAAGAGGACTTGAAGTACTTACTGATGAAGATCAAAGACTACAGCCTTCAGTATGGATTACACCTCAACATAAAGAGAACACAAATTCTCACAACTGGACCAATAAGCCACATCACGATAAATGGGGAAAAGATTGAAGTTGTGAAGGATTTCATTTTACTTGGATCCACAATCAATGCCCACGGAAGTACAAGTCAAGAAAACAAACGATGTACTGCATTGGGCAAATCTGCTGCAAAAGACCTATTTAAATAGTTGAAAAGATGTCACTTTAAGGACTAAGGCGTGCCTGACCCAAGCCATGGTATTTTCAATCTCCCTATATGCATGTGAAAGCTGGACAATGAATAAGGAATATTGAAGAAGAATTGATGCTTTTGAGTTATGATGTCGGTGAAGAATATTAATTACACCATGTATTGCCAGAAGAATGAACAAATCCGTTTTGGAGGAAGTACCGCCAGAATGCTTCTTAGAAGTGAGGATGGTGAGACTTTGCTTTGTGTCATGTACTTTGGACATATTACCAAGATGGACCGTTTCCTGGAGAAGGACATCATGCTTGGTAAAGGGTCAGCAAAAAGGAAGAAGCCACTTAATAAAATGTACTGACACAGTGGCTGCAACAATGGGCTCAAACACAGCCACGATTGTGAGGATGGCGCTGGGCTGGGCAGTACTTCCTTCTGTTGTACACAGGGTCGCTAGGAGTTGGAACCGACTCAAGGGCACCTGACAACAACAACAACAACATACACCTACAGTAATCAAAACAACCTGGTTCTGATTAACAACAGACACATAAACCAATGGAGTAACATTGAGAGTCCAGAAATATACCTACACATCGATGTTCAACTGATTTTTGACAAGGGTGCTGAGTCCATTCTACGGAGAAAGAAGAGTCTCTTTAATAAATGGTGCTGGGAAAATTGGATCTCCACATGCAAAAAAAAAGAAACAGGATCCATGCCTCACATCATACACAAAAACAAATTCAGAATAGGTATTAGGACCTAAATGTGTAAACTAATACCATAAACTTTTTAGAAGAAAAAGCAGGGGAAATGCTGTTAGACCTAGCTTTTAACAATGGATTATCTAATATAAGAAAAGCACAAACAGCAAAAGACAAAATAAATAAATGGGCCCTCACAAAAATTCAAAACTTTGTTCATCAAAAGGCTTTATCAAAAAAGTAAAAAGACAAGCTACTGACTGGGAGAATATCTTCAGAAACCATATGACCAACAATATTTTAATAACTAAAATATATATAAAATTTTGACAACAACTTAACAAAAAGACAAATAACCCAATCAAAATGAGCAAATGACTTGAATAGACGTTTCACCAAAGAGGACATTCAAAGGGCCACCAAACACATGGAAAGGTGCTCAGCCTCATTAGCCATCAGAGAGGTGCAACTCAAAACCACAATGAGATACCATTTCAGTCCCACTAGGATGGCTAAGATCAGAAAAATCTGAAAATAACAAATGTTGACAAGGAGATGGGGAAATTGAAACACCCCTTGCTGGTGGGAATGCAGAATGATACAGTCATTATGGAAAACAGTGTTGCAGTTCCTCAAAACACTAAAAATAGGAGTACCATATGACCCAGCAATTCCACTCCTAGGTATATACCCCAAAGACCTGAAAGCAGAGAGTTAAAAAGAGAAGTGTACACCAATGTTCATTGCAACATTATTCACAATAGCCCAAAGGTGGAAACAACCTAAATGCCCATCAACAGATGAATGGATAAACAAAACGTGGTACAGATACATACAGTGGAATACTACTTAGCCAGTAGGAGAAATGAAGTCTTGATATATGCTACAAGATGGATGGTGCTGGAAGACATTATGCTGAATGAAATAAGTCAATCACAAAAGGACAGATATTGTATGACCTCACTTAAATAAAAAGACAAGAAAAGGCAAATATATAAAGAACGAAGTTTATTAGTGTTTACCAGGGGTGGAAGGGAGGGGAAAAGGGGGTTAATCGTGATGGAAATACCTCATTGATTAAGGGTAGGGTTGCACAGCTGATTATTGTAATTGCTATCAATAAATTGTACAAAAAATTGAATTGGCAAAAGTTGTGTTATAGATACATGTTCACAAAAAATGACAAAAAAAGAAAGAGCAGCTGCTGAGACTGCTTATGTGCAATGAAAAACCTCATGGGATTTGATTTCTTGGTTTGGAGGTATAGGGTCATGGTTTCATGGGACATCCCAGTTAGTTAGCCTAATGTGTTTAGTGCTTCTGTTTTACCTCCTAGTTCATTGCATACTGCGTGGGGTCTCAAAAGCTTGCAAGCAGCCACCTGAGTCACAACAATTGGTCTCTACTCACCTGGGGCAACAAAAGGAAGCAGAAGAGTCAGGAATAGGAGTAGGACATGGAATGTATTGGTAATTGCCTCCTTTGCCACGAGACCAGAATAACTGAATTGTGCCCAAGTACCATTACTGAACATTTTGGTCAAAGATTCTATAGAAGTATACTGATCAAAATGGGGAAAATGAAGAACAGAATTTAAAATTCCCATGGACTCTAGATTTCCTGGAGCCATGCAGGTTGGATGAACCCGTAAAACTATTGCCCTAAGATAATTTTTACACCTTAAACCAAAAATATCCCCTGAAGTCTTCTTAAGACCAAACAATAGTTTAGCTTAACTAGTAAAAAAGGTCTGCCTTCAGCATTATGCTTTTTTAGAGAACTATCTATATGGGATCAAACTGACAACGGCAACTTGAAAGATTAGATAGGAACCTTGGGGGGCAGTGAATTTATGTTAATGGGGGAGGAACAACTCAGAAAAAGAGGGTGAGAGTGGTTATAGAACTTGAAGAATGTAATCAATGTCACTAAATGGTACATGTAGAAACTGTTGAATTAATGTATGTTTTGCTGTGTATATCCTCAACAACAACAGAATAAAATTATAGAACAAAAAAACCTCAGACACGCTTTAATCATGCATGGTGTCAGTTATGAATCTTAATCTTTAATCAAATAGAATATTTGACTCGATAATAGACATGTAAATTCGGCCCTTTTATTTATTTTTTATGATGTTAGTTGGCACACGTTCAATAATAGTCAAGTTTAAATTAGTTTTCCTGACTAGAAAAATATTTTCTCTCTGAATTGTAGCCTGAGGAATCACGCAAAGTCCTGCCGCTAATGTAGAAAAAGGAGAACACAAGAGCCACGTTTGGTGATGCTTATCCAGGTCCATTTAATTCCACCGTAAGTATCTTGTGGCCCTGAAGACTGGCAGTGCAGGGTCTACAGTCTTGAATAACATCCTGCTCTTCAACAACTATAAAATTAACTCAAAATTTATGATTCTGGCAAATATTTCTGGCTTTTTATGTCTTAGTTATTAACTAAGAATATTTTACTGGGGAGATTTATTTGACTAAAATGCATCAAAATCACTTGCATCAATGAACTACATTATGGGTGAAACTAGGTAGAAATTACGTAGGAGGCAATTCAAAAACAACAAGGAGATAAAGCTTAGAAAAAGCAGTTATGCCATCTCTTCCCTTGATTTGATTTTAGCTGATTTGAACTTTCAGGGAAGAACCAAAAAATGGTTCTGGTAGAAAGTTAAAGTGGAAATGCAAATGAAGGACTTCGGCTTCTTGCTGTGACAAAGTACCTTGTATCAGACTAACCCTTCTGCCGAGAACTGCTATAAAAGTTGAGTTAAAACACAAAACAAAACAAAAAGGCAGATTAGAAAGCAGACAAGGTGGTCTGGAGTAGAGGGGTGAAGATCCAATAGAGAAAGAACGTGTACAGTGAGCCCTAAGTTTGTCATGGTTTTATCCCCTTATAGCATTTGCCTATGGCCACTGTGAGGCTTAGAAGCTAAGACTAAGTGGTGGCCTGGAGTTTGTGGCAGTCTCATGGGATGGGGTGACAAAAATCGGAGATCAGGACTACCAAGGCAGTCACAAAAAAGTGAACCCAAGAGTCTATATGCAGTTTCCCCATGAGGCCTCACCCAGTTAGAAAGGGCTGCATGTGTAGGTCAAGAAGCTCAGCAATTAAGCAGAGAGGGGAAGCTTAGAAGCTAAAACTCAAGGAGAGGAGGCTTCTGGAGTTAGATTTACCCTGTTGTACAAATCTAAGAGCTGAGCAAAATATGTAAAAAAAACTGTTTGTAGTCATTGGATAACAACCAACACAGGGCTCTAACCCTTGAGAGAAGGAGAGCATAGAGGTCATCCCTACATTCCAGATGCTTTTCTCCTGATAGCATTTCCAACTTGCAGGACAGGAAGTTAGAGCCTAGGCGGAGAGGCATGGTCAGCAAGATAAATCATCCAAATAGGCAACTTAGGGCCAAGTTTCTAATTGTATTTAGTCAATTCACAACCACACCTCCAAGGTTCAAAAACTCCATTTTCCACTCAGTGTGATTCTCAACTGGCGATGCACAGAGAATTACATATATAGAACAATGTCAGCCCTGAGTCCTTCCAGACTTATAGAAGTTGAATCTGGAGATGCAAACCACGGAGATGTGTCTTTTTAGAATGCTTCTCTGGTGATTCTGATGTGCCACTCTGATTAAGACATGCCATGTGACTAGAGCTTGAAGGGGAGGGTGACTTAGTGGGTGCTGGATGTATCAGGGAGCCCTGGTGGCACTGTGGTTAAGAGCTATGGCTGCTAACCAAAAGGCTGATGGTTGAAATCCACCAGCTGCTCCTTGGAAACCCTATGGGGCAGTTCTACTCCGTCTTATAGGATGGCTGTGAGTCGGAATTGACTCGATCGCAGTGGTTTTTTTGTTTGTTTAGTTTGGATGGACCAGAGGCAAAGTTGGGACATTTAATGAGCCCCTATGTCCAAGGCTTCACATCTTCAAAATGTAAGAGTTTCTAAAAGGGGGTGTAGGCATTTTTGCTTTTAGACTCATACAATGTGATTTCTGAAAGGGATCTTATAAACTGTCTTGTCCAAAACTCTCATTTTACTCAAGGAAACTGAGTCCTCAAGACTGAGCTGGGATGAGAACTCAGTGCTTCAGCCTTTCAGTCTGAGACACTTCAAAAATGCATGTTGTTTTTAGCCTACCTTTACTTGGGTTCCTATCACCTTCCTATGCTCCTTCTCCCTGCCTCCCCAACTCTCTCTCTCTTTCCCTACCCATCTCTGTATCTATTCGCCTCCCATCAGGGAGGGTGATCTTGGACAGATACAGTAATCTTACCCTTATCCTATGCAGGTCTTAGACCAGCCACCGTGTGTACACACTTGTATGTCACTTGGTGTATTGTAAGCTTGTGAGACATATTAGCAGCTGAACATTTATTTAACAGCTATGAAACCTTGAGAGTTTAATGTTTTCCATGTAGCTACGGCTCCTACTTGGTGGTATCCAGGCATTTGGAAAGGTATACAGAACATTCTCATCATAAGAAGAACGCAAAAACCAATGGAAACATGGCCAAACTGCAAAACTCCATTGTTGGTGCTATTTCCTAAACAGAAAACAATTTAAACATAGAAACCTAGACTGCTTCTAGTGGAGAAATCCTTAAGCATAAGTTCACTCTTCAGAGCCCAGTTTAGCAAAGAAAGTATGTGCAGCATTTGAGTCTCAAAAAAAGAGCTGATAACCAGAATGATACTTAAGGTACAGTTTCTGAAGACTGTGTGCACATTTGAACTATTAGAGCAAGAGACTGAGGATGTGAAATAAGCTTTGTGATATCCCACCCCACTCTCACTGTCCACCTGAAAAAGCAGAAGCATCCAGAAGTCAATGGGTGACAAAATGTGGAACTGAACAGTTTGCCTGTTGTTCTGGTGAGAGTCTTTTTGAGATGGGGAGCCCAGAGCAAGCTTTAAAATGTAATCTATAATTCCTTGCAGATGAACCATAAAATGCAAGAACATTAATTTTTACAACTCTCATTATTTACAACATTTTCCCTGTGCTCCATTAAAAATCTCTTTGCTAAATGTATAGAATGTTCACAGCTGCTAAATTATTTACAAGAGGGTTGATGAACAGTTATAAGGGTTTAGCTGCTACAAAATTAAAGCAGTTTAAAAAATGTAACTTGTTTCTGAGATGTTTTTGCATTGGATTAAGTCCAGAATAGGGAAATGAAATTTATTTACCAAAACCTAATTGCTAAGTGAAATTGATCTAAAAATAGGACTTTGAAGTTTTTAGTTAGGGTACATAATAAAACCCCTAGATGGAGTTTTCAAAATGAAGAATATATATATACATATTTAACTTTTGGTGAAAATATACACAGCAGAACATACACCTATTCAATTTCTGTATGTACAATTCAATAACACTGGTTACATTCTAAAAATAAGGAATATTTATTAGCAGAATTTC
Source organism: Trichechus manatus latirostris (assembly GCF_000243295.1). Taxonomy (NCBI): domain Eukaryota; kingdom Metazoa; phylum Chordata; class Mammalia; order Sirenia; family Trichechidae; genus Trichechus; species Trichechus manatus. The sequence continues at coordinate 5,297,807 of NW_004443958.1, forward strand.
CTTGGAACGAGGAAAAAGGCAGAAATATGATTAAATGAGACTCGTGAAGTTATTGAAGTTGCTCTGCTTGTTCATTCATTCACTCAACGAATATATAATAGGAGGCTTTTGAGTACCACATTCTGTGCCAGATATTGGGAATATAAAGATGAAAAAACAGGGTCTCTGCCCTCCAACAGTTCACATTCTAAAGGTGAGACAAGCACATGGAAGTGATGCTATGATCTGGTCATTGCTACAAAGGAACTGTGTCTAAGAAGAATTTAAACTCAGAAGCAAAAGAGCAGCAGTAGAAAGTACTGAAGGCAATAAAATTCAACAAGATTAGGTACCTGCCATTTCTCTTTTTTTTCTTCTTGATGAAAATAAGGCCAATCTTTATAGACACAGAACAATTTTAACTACGATTTATTGTATGAGATTCAAGTTGGTTAAATGGGCCTGGTAAAATACTTCAAAATATTGAAATTTCACAACTGATGAATTTCAAAAAGCAACATCTATCATAGCAGCATTTACTGAAACCTAACTATAAATCATATATTTTTATTTTACATAAAATGTGTGTGTGTTTTTTAAGACAAATTGAAAAAAGAATTACATGTTTATAGTCATTTCAAGATTGGACACAAGTTCTTAAAGTTTATTTGGAATAACTGTCTTGGACCTAGAATACAAGTTTTCAGCTCTTTTTAAAGTCCTGGAGGCATAGTTTGGATGTCAATTTATGGTGTGTAATTTGTATCAGAAAGAATTGCATCAAGGGCTAGAAATTATTTGAGTTTAGCAAGCTGGCGTTTACACATCTTATCTTGCTGTTGGCAATGGTCTAAGAAGTCTAGTTTCAGAAATAATGGTAAATATGATCAAATTAGGAATTAATTCTAATGAGGCTAAACTTTCTCAGTTGACAATTTCTTACCTTAGAAACCAATTCAGTAAACTAGACCAGTGGACAAACTTCTACTAGTAATGGAATGGGACTTTTGATACATGGGAGCACATGGCCTAGTGACAGGAGCAAAGGCTTTGGGCGAAAGCAGGCAAGGGTCTGAACCCAGTATGTGCTTGGACAGTCAGTCAACATACAACAAACATGTATTGTGCTGGGCACTGCTTTAGGTAACAAAGCTCTGAAATCACTCTCTAAGCTTCCGTTTCCTCATGTTAAATAATTCTAAGCAAAAATTAAAGAAAATGTAGGCAAAAGACCTAACATAGTTCCCGAAATACAGTAGGTGACTGATAAATAGTAGCTGATAACATATTATTGTTTTTATGGCAATGAAGCTTGTCTGGATGAATCTGACCTTTACAATTTGATTTTGTTGCTTGTCCCCCTCCTAAGCAATGTGGCTAAAGTCCAGTTATATTATCTCAGAAATATGACCTTAGCCAAATTTCTAAGCTTAAGTCACTCGCATATTTTTCACAATGATAATAATTACCATAATTTTAGAATGAGTTAGCTATTTGGCATCTTGTAATAATATTACTTGTATCAGGATGTCTTCAGTTTCAACTAAGAGAAAAACCCTTCTCAAACAGGGATAAAAAATAAAGGAAATCTATTAGCTCATGTAACTGAGAAGTAGAGAGATTGTTCAGCTGCTACATGATTCAGCTGCTCAGCAAATTCACCAATGACCCAATTTCTTTCCATTTCTACAGTCTGCCTTGCATGACGTCATCTTCACAAAGAGGATACCCTTTGTAATCTCAATACGGCTACTAGCAGCACCAAAGCTATATGCTTTCTCAGCCACCTAGTAAGGAGAAGCTCCTTTATAAAAATCCCCCAGCAAACATGTTCCCCTACTTACTGGTTCAAATTGAGTCATCAGCCCATCCCTAAAGTAACATGTGTGGCCAAGAATTTGGGAAAACCAATTTATTGGCTTAGACCAGTCAGAACTCATCCCTGACGCTGGAAAGATAGAGTTGATCCCACACAAACTGCATAGCTGAGAAATTCAAGATCCCATTGAAAGGATAAGAGGAAAACAGATTTCAGGGAAGCAACTAACAAATGTACGTATATTAGCTAAGACTGAATACTTCCTTATGCTGTACACTACATATATAATCCTCACAATGTACCCATTGCTACACCCATATTATATGACATAAATGAGGGCTTGTTGTTGTTAGGTGTCATTGTGTCAATTTCAACTCATAGCAGCCCCATGTGATAGAGTAGAACTGTCCGTAGGGTTTTCTTGGCTATAATCTTAGATAGGTTAAATAATTTATCCAAGTTCACATAGCCGCTATGTGGTAAAGCCAACATTTGGATGCAGGCCAATTGACCCCAAAGTCCGCTCTACTTTCCAACCACTTAAAATAGTTCCTGGCACAGAGCATACAACTAATAGTAGCTTCTAATAATAAAAAGTAGGCTATTTTGTTTTCCCAAATATGGTGATTTTTTAATTCTATTTTAAATTTCTATCTTAACATTAGAGTGTCATGCAGATACAGCCAAAGAATTTAGACTAATAAATTATGTTACAATTACTTTAATTTTTCAATTTAACAATCATTTACTTCCAGGCACAAAGATAAGCACATGGGATGAGATAAAATACCTGCCCTTAAATAGTTTAAGTTTACAATTTGTATACTTCTAAAGCTCTTTGTCAGTTTGCCATGCTGTTGTGGCTTGCGTTGTTGCTATGATGCTAGAAGCTATGCCACCGGTATTTCAAGTACCAGCAGGGTCACCCATGGCAGACAGGTTTCAGTGGAGCTTCCAGACTAAGGCAGATTAGGAAGCAAGGTCTGTCAATCTACATCTGAAAACTAGCCAATAGAAACTGGATGGATCACAACAGAATGTTGTCCAGTATAGTGCTGGAAGATGAGCCCCCTAGGTGGGAAGTCACTCTAAATACACAGTGGCAGCAGTAACGGGCTCGAGCATACCAATGATCGTGAAGATGGTGCAGGACCGGGCAATGTTTCATTTTGTTGTATTTTACCATGCCTATGTTAACCAACATACATACAATAAATGATACTTAAAAGAATTCTGTGTCTATGAAGATTGGCTTTATTTTCATCAAGAAAAACATGAGAAATGGCAGGTACCTAATCTTGTTGACTTTTATAGTCTTCAGTACTTTCTACTGCTGTTATTTTGCTTCTGAGTTTAAAATTCAAGGTCCATATCGTCTACGGTAAATGGAAGTCCCAGGCCCTCTGAGAGCACAGTGGTTAATATAGTCCTTAAAATTTTCCACTAGAGCCTATATGGCTAATCAGTCAACAAATAGGTATTGTCAGCATGTGTGTAATAAGAACTGCTATTCTGAGTATTGAATATTGCAATAAGTATATTCATTGAAGCTTGGAGACTAGCTTACTGTATTCCTGGCCAAGTTATTTAACGACTCTGACCCTCAGTTTCCTCAGCTTTACAATGGAAAATAATAACAATCACCTTGCAGGTGGTTGTTAGGATTAGAAATACTGTATTGCATATAAGACCTTGTGTATGCTAAGGTTTAAGTACGTAACCATTATTGTTATTATTAAACTTGAAAGGTGAAGTTACTTGCCAAGGGTCATTTAGCTAGGAGTGGCAGAGCCAGGGCTCAGACTGTGATGCCAAGTCTGGCGGGACGTCCTCTATACTCTGCTGCCTTTCTTATGTATGGTAGAGGGAATAGGCACTACGGGATTCGGGAACAGAGGGAAACCCATCCCCGGGCATGGTTATGCAGGACTTCATGGAAGGGATGACCTTTGATCTGTGTCTTAAAGGATAAATAGGACTTTGATAAGCAAGAATAATCAGCAGTTTATTGTCACCCAGCCTCTTTAGAATCCCAGTGGTGCAAGCAGGGAAGGCAAATAACCCCCTGTCCCCCTAAAAACCAACCAAACAAAAAAAACCAAGCCCCTTGCCGTGGAGTTGATTTCAACTCATGGTGACCCCATGTGTTACAGAGCAGAACTGCTCCAAAGGGTTTTCTAGGTTATAAGCTTTATGGAAGCAGACCACCAAGCCTTTCTTCCATGGGGCTACTGGGTGGGTTCAAACCACCAGCCTTTAAGGTTAGTTGTTGTTGGGTGCCATCTAGTTGTTTTCAACTCATGGCGACCCCATATGACAGAGGAAATGGCCCCATAGGGTTTTCTAGGCTGTAATCTTTACAGGAACAGCTCACCAAGTCTTTCTCCCGTGTAGTCGCTGGGTGGGTTCAAACTGCCAACCTTCTGGTTAGCAGCCAAGTGCTTAGCCATTTGTGCCACCAGTAGTCAAGCACAAACCATTTGCACCACCCAGGCAGTTTCTCTATTAATTTATTTACAATAATTCACCGGCAGAGTGCTGTGATTGATTAGTGATGTCTGCCATGTGGGCTGGAGGGAAAAATTATGGTATATCTTCTCCTTTGTTTACCCTCCTTTGCAAGTTTTTTTTTTAACATTTGGACCTTTAAAAAAAAAAAAAAAAAAAAAACAGGTTTTCACTAAAGCCTGAATTTTGGATGTTGCATGTTTAAAGACCCACTTTACTCAATGTGGCTTTAAACAGGTGTGTTTGAAGGCACAAAGGTGCATCTACTTAAGCCAATGGCATGGGAAATGGCTGGGAAAGTGAGTGTCTAGCAATTTCAGCCTCTATATGGTATGGTGGGCTCTTCTGGCTTAGATGAAGCGTGGGAGAATGGCTGCTTAGTTCTGCTAGTTAGATACTAATATTCCTATTTTACGGATGAGAACAGTGAGGCTCAGAGATGCTGAACACCACACAGCTAGTTAGCGGCAAAGCTGAGGTTTGGGCGAGGCGATTTGAATTCCAAAGTCTATGCTACGGTACAGAAAAAATGTACTCACAGGTGGATAACTATCTTACTTAACATACTGCTATGGATAAAGAGAACTAGATGATTAAAAAGACAACATTTACTTTCTAGAATATCAGTTAAGATTATTTTTGTTTATGCTTCATGAAGCAGGTTTCAGATGCACTTTTTTTGAGAAATTATGTATTTTTTGGCTTCGAAAAAAATGAAAATCTCTTTTCCTCTCATCTTGTATTTTCTGAAGTAAATTATTTTGGGAGGACGGAAACTGACATTTTAGAGTTGGAAAACTGCCCTTTGGTGAATAACATTCTGAATTTTTGCTTGAAGGCAGGTGAACCAAGTGATTTTTGGACTTCTTCAGCCAAATGAATGTATTTTCCTTCTGAACAGCCGTGTGCTCACTTGGCAGATGAACAAAATCTCATGTTAAGTCCCTTTCCATTCCTTCCTTCAAACACATAGCTATGATGTGGGAATTAAGGAAATAAAACCAACAATTTTACATATCTTATCTCATTTGACCTTGACAATAATATTGGATACCTGTTAATCTCCATTTTAGCCCTATGGAAACTAAGGCTTAGAGAGATTAAGTAACTTGTCCAAGGCCACACATTAATAAATAGTAGAACTGGTACATGAACCAAGGGCTATCTGATTCCAAAACCCATGGTCTTAATCACATGCTGTAGTCCCCCTACATCATAATACTATTTGAGTCTCATATTGCCTTTAACCTCAGAGCCTAGTGCAATGACACATCTTGAGGTCAAGTATGAGTTTGACCCTCAGTTTCCATTTCCTGCTCACTTTTCTACCTTGATGACCTGATTTTTCTCTCTCATGGACCCAGTGTTTTTAGAGTATGAGTTATCAATTTAGGCAGGCCCCTGGGTGGCACAAATGGTTTGTGCTCGTCTACTAACTTCCATTAGATTACAGTCATTGGAAACCCAATGGAGCAGTTCTACTCAGAAACATGGAGTCACCATGAGTCAGAATCAACTCGACCGCAATGGATTTAGTTGCTGTTGTTGTTTTTAAATATATGGACCTTATTTCTGCTACTTTGTGATGTTGGGCAATTTACCTACTTCTCTAATACTTTACTTTCCTCACCTATAAAGGTGAAATAATGTGGTGTGATCCAGGGTCAAATGAGGTGATGTATGTAAAGTATCCTGAACAAATAACTTCTCCACCAATGTGGTTTCCTGACCCATGTCCCTACCCCATCACTTAGTAATCAGAATCCCCTCTTAAGAAAGTTGCTGGTAAATTCAGTCATACTCATACTGAACTGCAATGGACTAAAAAAGCTTAAAGGGTTGTTAGTTCTTTGGGCACCTCTGCCTGACATTAGAGAAAGAATCTCAAAAGGTGAGATTGCACATAACCTCAAGTCAACAAGGGGAGATACTTGGAATGGTAAGAGCGCCTTTCTGAATTTCAGACATCAAAACATGGAGGCCAGTCTTTCCAATCAGAAAATACTGGGAGAAAAGGAAAAAAGCCTGTCTATTTTCTGAAAATTCTAGAAGGACTAGATGAGACTTGAGTCACTGTCCTTTGTTTCTTATCTGTCTTATGGGATTTCTGTGGCAGCAGAAGATTGGGGATTTCCAACTCTGAGACTACTTAGCATATCATGGAGACTCAGTGAATATTAACAAAGTCTCAGGGACCTAAGGCTCCTTGTTAAAAGAACTCCGTAGGCATAGTCGTTGTTGTTGCTGGGTGCTGTCGAGGCGATTCTGACTCAGCAGTCCTATGGACAGAGTAGAACTGCCCCATAGGGTTTTCTCGGTTATAATCTTTACAGGAGCAGAACACCACGTCTTTCTCCTGTGGAGCCTCTGAGTGTGTTTGGACCGCCGATCTTTTGATTAGCAGCCAAGTGCTTCACAGCTGCACCACCAGGAGTCCTCAGAAATAGTTGCTATCTAAACAGACTCTGATGTACAGGGGTACTAGATGTTATAAAACTCCATAAAGGAGAGACTAACATTTCAAGCTGTTCATCAAACTATTTAATATGACAGGAAGACAGGAAAGAGTAAACCAATATGATGAAGGTCTTCGGCCCAGCTTTGTAATAGAGAACATAAAATATTTACCTTGAGAAATTGTTGACTGGGTCCACAATTCACATAAAATTATGCTACCTTTCTGAGTATGTCATGGGAACACTTTTTTGTCTTCTGTTTGGAAATTGCTCATTTTCAAAATTTCATGATTAATTTCACAATCTCTCTTTGGAGTTAAGCAGGCAAAGTCAACAAACTTGATTTGAAGTGGTAGTTTATGATAAAGGTCAATAGCACTGGCTTTGAATGTGTCTTAGGTTGGTTTCTTGGAAACAGACTCCAAGATGGAGTTTTGTGTGCAGTAGTATTATCAGAGGAGCCCTGGTGGCACAACAGTTAAGTGCTCAGCTGCCAACTGAAAAGTTGGTGGTTTGAAGCCACCCAGAAGCTCCGAGGGAGAAAGACCTGGCGATCTGCTCCCATAAATATTACAGCCAAAAAAACTCTATGGGGTAGTTCTACTCTGTCACGTGGGTTGAAAATTGACTCAATGGCACACAACAACAGTGTTATCAGGGGGTATGCTTGGGAACAACACACGTAAGATAGTGAGGGAAACAGAATTGGTCGAGGGAGTTTAACTGCAGTTCGGTTGCAACAGAGGCCTCAGAGATCCCAGGGGGAGATTCTTATATTCTCCCAAATTGAAGCAAAGTGATTGGATCTTGCTATCCCTCACCAAGGGGACATAACCTTGGGTGAGGCACCACCCTTTGTGGAGGGAGCTGGTGTTGTCGAGAGCAACGCAGTTATGAGCCTCACAATGGCTGGCGCCTCACAATGTGCAGCAGAGGAATGACTGACCTGGGTTAAAACCTGGGGCTCCATGGTTTAGTACCTGTGGGAACTTGGGCAAGTCATCTAAATCTCTGAGACTATCTTACAGGATTTTGAAGGTTAAATGAGTTTTACTGCTTTGCAAAGTGCCTGGCATAAAGCTGATGCTCAGTGAATGTTGTTATCGTCATTTCATTATTGTTGTTAGGTGGTACTTTATGCAAGTAATTAGCTGAGCTCCTTTTCCTGAGCTCTATTCTCATATATCTAAGAGAGACTAGGAAGAAAGGCCTGGCGATTTACCTTTGAAAATTAGCCAGTGGATCACAACAGAACATTGTCCGATTTACTTGCTTTGGGTCTGTCATCAGGAAAGATCAATCATTAGAGGAGGACATCATTTTTGGTGAAGCAGAGGGCCAACGAGGCCATGGGAGACTCTTGGTGAGACATTGGCACAACAGCCACAGCGATGGACTCAAACATGTTAGCAATGGTGAGGATAATGCAGGACCTGGCAATGCTTTGTTCTGTTGTACATAAGGCAGTCATGAGTCAGAGTTGACTAGATGGCAGCTCTCTATCTATCTACTTAGTAACAAAAGACTGGGGATAGAGAAGACTCAGAGAAGCATTAGGTAGAAAATATTATTAAATAAACTAGGCCTCTTTCTGAGCAGTCCCTAGCCTTCCTCTAGGATAAATTAAAGAAGAAAACGTGCAAATAAAGAAGGAAAATAACACCATTCATCCATTTATTCACTAAATAAATATTTATCTGCTGCCCACAATGCACCAGGAATATTACATGGCACTTTACAGTTTAAAAATTACAGTCTTATATATGCTTTGAGCTGGACTCGGACTTTGGGGTAGAGCTGGAAATTCCTTCTGAGATTAAATGGATCTGAGGCTCTCCTGGTGGCGGGGAGCGGAGATAAGGATACTAGCAGTAATATCTTTTAAGTAGGTTTTAAGTCCTCTGTTTTACTTTCCTTTCCTAGTCCATCTCCATTTTTTTCTTTAAAGATTTTGGTTTTATACAGATGCGTTAAAAGAACAAATTCTTTCTGTACGTCATATGAGAGTTAGCTCATCATTATCAGCCATTTTTAAGTAACAGTAGATTGAAGCATAAATTGTTAGCAATTAAATTAATGAAACCCTTGGGCCTTTAGAGCTAAATAATCTTTAATTTAGAATTTTTATTTTTTTTAAAGCATGAAACAGACAATCAGTATGTTTTCATTTACCTCTGGGTGAACTCTGGCACGGCTGTTATACATGGGTTCAGGGGAGTGGATCACGCAGGGACCAGTGATGATCCTGGAAGGGTGGTCAGACCCTGAGTCACAAATTAATACCTACCCTGAGAGCTCAGCAGGGTTTTTTTTTCCCAAGTGAGCATATATTATGGCATTAGCCGTTTGCTCCTGGCCAGTCCCGCTTAGCATCCAGAGTGTGGGTAAGAGTAACAAGGTTGTAATAATGAAGTCTTTAAATAGAATTAGCCTTTCAGCTTTGAACAAATCAAGAAATCCTCACTGGGTTGGCCAGGTGAGAGAAGGCTAATGAGTACTGTGGCTGGGAATCCCTAAACCTTGGTCCACTGCCTTAATTGCCACAATTTAGCTGTTTAAACACGACCAAGTCATATAGACATGCTGGGCCTGTAAAATAAGGGTATGGGTTGCCATGATTTTTCAGGTCCCTTTCGGATTTAAAGAGGAACAAGTCTGTATAGGAGGATGGATTGCAAAAATTAACACTTGGTATTACAACCATGAAGGAGCCCTGGTTGTGCAATGGTTAAGCGCTTGGCTGCTAACTGAAAGGTGGGCAGTTTGAATCCATCACCTACTCTGTGGGAGAAAAGACCTGGCGATCTGCTCTTGTAAAGATTACAGCCTAGGAAACCCTATGGGTTCTACCCTGTCCTATAGGGCTGCTATGAGTTGGAATTGACTTGTTGGCAATGGGTTTGGTTTTTTGGTTTATGAGGTGGAATCAACTTGGTGGCACATAGCAGCAACATTGCAACCATATATTTATACCTGAGCTGGAGTCAGACTTTTGGATGCAGCTGGAAATTATTCTCAGGAGAGATTAGAAGACATCCCTGATGGCGCAATGGTTAAGCGCTCAGCTGCTAACCAAAAGGTTGGTAGTTTGAACCCACTAGCCACTCTGTGGAAGATATATGTGACAGCCTGCTTCCATAAAGATTAAAACCAAAAACCGAACCCATTGCCATCGAGTTGATTCTGACTCATAGGGATCCTGTAGGACAGAGTAGAACTGCCTCATAGGGTTTCCAAGGAGCATCTGGTGGATTTGAACTGCCAACCTGGGTTAGCAGCTGAGCTCTTAACCACTGTGCCACATCCATAAAGATTACAGCCTAAGAAATCCTAAGGGGAAGTTCTACTCTGTCCTATAGGGTTGCTATGTGTTAGAATCCACTTGATGGCAACGGGTTTGGTTTGGTGGGTGGTGTAACAGTTAACACACTTGGCTGCTAACTGAAAGGTTGAAGGTTTGAGTCCACCCAGAAATACCTCGGAAGAAAGGCATGGTGATCCACTTTTGAGAAATCAGCCATTGACTACCCTATAGAGCAGTTCTATTCTGGCACACATGGGGTTGCCATGAGTTGGAATCGACTTCATGGCAACTGGTTCCTGACTGGTTAATGTTCTCCTAGGAGAGAAGGAGGAGTTCCTGGTGGTGCAGTAGTTAAGCACTCGGCTGCTTACTGAAAAGCCTGTAGTTCAAATCCACCAGCTTCTCTGTGGGAGAAAGATGTGGCAGTCTGCTTCTGTAAAGATTACAGCCTTGGAAACCCTATGGGGCAGTTCTGCTCTGTCCTATATGTTTGCTATGAGTTGGAATCGACTCAACGGTAAAGGTAGGAGAGAAGGAGGTGAGGGAAGTTAATGGCGAGCTATAAGCTGCATGGGGACAGTCGTGGTTCAGTGGTAGAATTCTCACCTTCCATTAGGTTCGATTCCCAGCCAACGCACCTCAAGCACAGCTACCACCTGTCTGTCAGTGGAGACTTGTGTGTTGCTATGATGCTGAACAGAGTTCAGCAGAGTTTCCAGACCTAAACAGACTAGAAAGAAAGGCCAGGTGATCTACTTCCAAAAATCAGCCGATGGAAACCCGACGGAGCACAATGGTCCCATCCTGTTGTGCACAGAGCTGCCATGAGTCGGGGCTGACTTGATGACAGCTGACAACAACAACAAATAAGCTGCAGAAGCAAAAGTACCAACCAGCTCTCTCAACTATAAAACTTAATAAAAGCTTCCCCTCCATCTAACTTCTTTTTATGTTCTGGACTGGTTACTGACTAAGATCAAAAACCCTTGCATCATTCCAGTGGAAACACAAGGCTAATTACCTTAAAATGAAACTCAGCAATCAGTCCACACTTATTTCTTGCCCTCCACACATACACACAAATGCTCATTGCGTTCTGTTTCTTCTTGTTTTATTGCTGTTAAAATGAAACAACTCCCCAGAAACCTGGACAACGCGCCAAGACTTCTGGGCGTCTTATCATTAAATTTATCCCCGCACACCAAGCTCAGTCATCGCTCAAGAATGTCACTTCTTGTTTTCCCAAGGTCCTCGCTCACTTCGAAGTAACAGATGGTAGATGTTTAGCCTGAAAGTTGCTTTTTTCCCAAGACCTGTATCTCTAGGATTTTGTGTATTCCATGGGACTTGGAATCTAGTCAATGGATCTAGTTTTGTGCACAGCTCACGGTAAGTGAATATTCACTGAATGAATGGACATTAGTGGGTAGAGTGGAAGTTGATGTTTAACCAAAGGCTTTTTGAGTTAGGGTGCTTTGTAGATTCTTTCTGCTGAGGATCAGATACAGTATCAGACTGTGGGTGGGCCAGGTTCTACAGGAGGAGGAAAATCAGGTTACCTCAACTGAGAGGGGGAAGAAAGGAGCAAGGGGCAAGGCAGACTCCAACTCAAAGTCCAGGCAGAGGTACCTGCAAATAAATCTTAAATCTCTCACTTCTCCTATTGGACTGTGTTCCAACAGCTGCCAATTTACGTTCACTGTTCCCACTTCAGTTGCCTGTTTTGTCACTGCGAACAGATACATTCATCATTTTAATGGAGAAAATCTGTAGATTTCACAAGTTACACCTAAATTTACCTAGCAAGCTTACAACCAACAGAAAGATTGTTCTGGTGATTATATGGTGATCATATACAGTGACAGATTAAAAGTTACAAATATGCTTAATGTTGAGCAGAAAATATTTGCCTCATTTTCTCCTTGTCATGAGGGTGGATGCTTCGGACACTATGAAAAACTGTTATTCTTCTTTTGCCATTTATTCTGAGATTTTACACTTCATTGTTTCAATAATACTCCCATTCGCTTTTTAAAACAGACTTTGAAAAGATCTGTTTCTAATTTGTGCTATGTAATATTCTTCTAGCATGTTCACAATAGGAAAAAGCTAATAAAATCAGGGAAGAAGAGTGAGGTTTAGTGTATAGCAAGGGAGTTAGGGGAGTCAGAGTGCCTGGGTTTACCAGCTGTGTGACCTTGGGTAAGTCATTTAACTTACTGTGCCTTAGTTACATCATCTGTAAAATGTGGGTAATATAATAGTAGCTATCTCATGGGATTGTTTAGGGATTCACTTACTTAATACAGGTAAAACACTTAGAGCAGTGCCTGGCACAAAGTAGATGCAACAGAGTTCTTGTTGTTGTTGTTGGGTGCCCTCAAGTTGATTTTCAACTCATAGCAACCCTATGTGACAGAGTAGAACTGCCCCATAGGGTTTTCTAGGCTGTAATCTTTATGAAAGCAGAACCCCAGGTCTTTTTCCTGAGAAGCCACAGGGTGGATGTGAACTGCCAACCTTTCAGTTAGCAGCAGGCACTTAACCATTGTGCCACCAGGGTTTTTTCTTAACAGAGTACTAAGGCTTGCTATTATTTTCAATAATATTTTTAAGGCATATATATATAAAATATATTTTACAGCACAAATTAGTTTTTATTCAAAAAATTTGTACACACATTGTTTTTGACATTGGTTGCAATTCCCACAATGTATCAGCACTCTCCCTTTCCACCCTGGATTCCCTGTTTCCATTCGTCCAGTTTCCCTGTAGCTTCCTGCCTTCTCGCCTTTGCTTTTGGGCAGGTGTTGCCCATTTGGTCCCGTCTACTTGATTGAACTAAGAAGCATGTTCCTCAAGTGTGTTATTGTTCGTTTTATAGGCTTATCTAATCTTTGGCTGAAAGGTGGACTACAGGAGTGGCTTCAGTTCTGAGCTGGTGAGGTGTCCGGAGGCCATAGTCCCAGGGTTTCCTCCAGTCTCTGTCAGATCAGTAAGCCTGGTCTTTGTGTGTGTGTGTGTGTGTGAATTTGAACTTTGTTCTACATTTCTCTCCTGCTCTGTTTTGTGATCCCTGTCAGAGCGATCGGTGGTGGTATCTGGGCACCATCTAGTTCTTCTAGCCTCAGGCTGGTGGTTCATGTGGTCCATTAATTTTTTGAACTAATATTTTCCTTGTGTCTTTGGTTTTCTTCATTTTCCTTTGCTCCAGTTGGGATGGGTTCAGTAGATGTATCTTAGATGGCTGCTAGCTTTTAAGACCCTCGATGCTATTCACCAAAGCAGGATGTAGAACATTTTCTTTATGAACAGTGTTGTGCCAGTTGACCTTGATGTCCCCCGAGACCATGGTCCCCAGCCTTCAGTCCCAGTAACTCTGTCCCTCAAGGTGCTTGGATATGTCTAGGGAGCGTCTATGACTTTGAGTTGGTCAAGTTGTGCTGACTCCCCCTATATTGTGTGTTGTCTTTCCCTTCACTGAAGTTGACACTTGTCTACTATCTAGTTAGTGATTTCCCCTCCCCACTCATCCCTTCTCTCGTAATCATCAAAGATTGTTTTTTTCTGTGTGTAAACCTTTTCTTGGGTTTTTATAATAGTGGTCTTATACAATATTTCTCCTTTTGTGACTGACTTATTTCACTCAGCATAATGTCCTCCAGCTTCATCCATGTTGTGAGATGTTTCTCGGATTCATCATCGTTCTTTATCATTGCGTAGTATTCCATTGTGTGTATGTACCATAGTTTGCTTATCCATTCATCTGTTGATGGGCACTTAGGTTGTTTCCATCTTTTTGCTATTGTGTTTTAATAATATTTTATTGTATCTTTGGTGAAAGTTTACACAGCAGTTTAGGTTCTCATTTAATAATTGCTACACATTCTTCACAATGTGTGAACATTCTCATTTCTGTACTGGTTGTTTCATTTCTATTAATCTAGTTTCCCTGCCCCCTTACTTTCTTATCCTTGTTTTAAAGTAATTGTTGACCGTTTGGTCTTATATAGATGATTTTTTAAAGGAGCACAGTACTCAAGGGTGATATTCTTTATTTTGTGAGTCAGTCTGTTATTTAGAAAAAGGTGACCTCAGGGGCTAGTTTGGGCTCAAGGTTTAAAGAGTATCTCAGGGCAATAGTCTCAGGGAGTCCTCCAGTCTCAACTGGTCCATACTATTTTCAATATCATCATTATTATTAAAGGAACATAGTCATTGAGGCCAGTGAGTTGAGTTGGGTTTGTCTTGTGTTTTAATAGTTAACGGCTTGCAAGATCTTCGCTTCAGTTTCTGAAGCTGCCAAATAATACTATAATACAAGGTTTCCTTACCTATTCACTTAATTTTTATCTCAGTCTCCTCAAAGCATGTAATTTCTATATTTTCCATGTTTATGATTCTTTCATTCAATCAAAATATTTATTAAGCACCTACTTTGTGCCCGGCATAGTTTTAGACCCAATGGAAGCAAGGTAAAAGCCAGTGTCAAATGGTCAAATTGACCTAAAACTACAGTGAAAAGGGCAGGAAAGGTCCGTACTCTTGTGGAATTGACATTCTAGTTCAGGAAGGTAGAGAATAAGTAAGGACACAAACAAATGTCGGGGGCAAGACTCCTTAGTCTCTGTCATGGATTGGATTGAATTGTGTCCCCTAAAAAATGTGTGTATCAGTTTGGCTAGGTCATGATTCCCAGTATTGTATGACTGTCTACTATTTTGTAATCTGATGCGATTTCCCTGTGTTGTAAATCCTATCACTATAATATAATAAGATGGATTAGCAGCAGTTGTATTGATGAAATCTGTAAGATTAGATAGTGTCTTAAGCCAATCTCTTCGAGATATAAAAGAGAGAAGCAAGCAAAGAAACATGGGGACCTCAGACCACCAAGCAAGCAACACCAGGAGCAGAGTGCGTCCTTTGGACCTGAGGTTTCTGTGCAGAGAAGCTCCCAGACCAAGGAAAGATTGATGCATCACAGGGACTTTCCTCCGCAGCTGACAGAGAGAGAAAGCCTTCCCCTGGAGATGATGCCCTGAATTTGGACTTGTAGCCTACTAGATTGTGAGAGAATAAATGTCTCTTTGTTAAAGCCATCCACTTGTGGTATTTCTGTTATAGCAGCACTAGATGACTAAGACAGTCCCCGTGGTCCTTTCCTCCCCATATAAATCCCTATCTGTTATTATTCTTACACTCAGTCATAGAAACCTGAGATTTTTATTTTTCTACTGAAATTCAAAGACGTGAGGTATTCTATTTAGTATTTAGCTTAGGCAGGAAAGCAACTTGTTAGAAATCTAAAAAGGTACCTTGGCACACAGGAAATTTAGAGTATTTTAGAGAAAAGTTTGGGGTTAGTAAGTTGAAGAATTGTAGCCTTTACTAAAGTGTGCTTCATGAAACACTAGCTTCTCGAGTTGTTAATAAGCTTGGCTGAAATGGGGGCAAGGAAAAGGATCATAAGGCAGTACACTTGAGGAAGGGAGTCCTGGTGGTACAATGGTTAAGCGTTTGGCTGCTAACCTAAAGGTTGGTGGTTTGAAACCACCCAGCTGCTTTGCGGGAGAAAAGACCTGGCAATCTGCTCCTGTAAAGATTATAGCCTAGGAAACCCTATGGGGCAGTTGTACTCTGCCACATGGGGTTGCTATGAGTCAGAATTGACTCAATGGTACATAACAACAATTTTGAGAAATTCTGGGTTAAATGAAATAAGTGTTTTTTTTTTTTTTATTGTACTTCAGGTGAAGGCTTACAGAACAAATAGTTTCTCATGAAACAGAAGTACACGTTGTTTTATAACATTGGTTAACAACCGCACAACATATCAACCCTCTAACTTCTCAACCTCTTTTTTTTTTTTTGGTGAAAATACACATAGCCAAAGATACACCATTTCAAAAATTTCTACATG
>NW_004443958.1:5313895-5326058 GCF_000243295.1 Trichechus manatus latirostris
GAAAATACACATAGCCAAAGATACACCATTTCAAAAATTTCTACATGCACGGTTCAGTGACATTGACTACGCTCTTCGAATTGTGCTGTTATTCTCACTGAAATAAGTGTTTTTTTTTTTTTTTTTAATATAGACCTTCTCAGAAATTTTATGCATTGTGAGTCTTCTGAATAGGACTGAAGTAGTTATCATTTCTAAATTTACTTTAAAGATGACAAAAACTCTTTTATCAATGAACTTTTTGAATGACTAATGTTCTTTGGGACACAGGTTGGGAAGGATTATGTCCCTTGCACAGATACGTTTGTAATAAAATATACTTTGAGTGAATGAATGAATGAATCAATCAAGATTGAGCCGGGGACAAAGACATGACTATTCTTCCAGACAGCCAAAGAGACTGAGCAGCAGAATCTCAAGCATGTACTTCCAGTTCCATTCACATCTTCTGTGGCCATACTTTTCTTGTATCCAGGGCTCATGGACCCTTTTTCTCCAGAGCAATAAACTTTGTTACCTCCTCACAAGAATCACAGCCTTGGAATCTCTTTCCTAGGCTTCCTCAGAAGGGTTTAATAACAATCAGTACCTGAACTTCTGGTGGTCTCGCAACTAACGGCTTCCAGTCCTTAATCACAATTCAGGGAAAGATGCTACTCTACAAATGCCTGGTGGATGCTCGTCTTGTGAGATGACATAACAGTGAATGGCCACAGGCTTAAGGTTAAAGAGATAGCGCCAAGCCTTCTACAGTCTCAGGGATTTCAAGGTTTCCCCTGGGCATAAGCCAGGAAGAACGTTTCCTTACTTTTCAGGGTTACAGCACATTTGTTCTTACCGTGGAGTTGCACTTTCAGAGTTATGAAGGCAAGGAAGAAGGGGGCTGCAGGAGGGGGACAAGGACAAAGAACCGCCTGTCCCCTTTGTAGCGAAAAACAAAGTGTTCATTCTGTGAATTTCGTTAATTGCAATCTCCTGGCCGACTTCCTGCACTTCACTTATAATTAACTTCCATATATTTTATTGGGATTAGTGACTTGTCAGCATTTTTGGAACTTAGTACTAAGCACTGGATGTAACAACACTATTTTTCTTCCGTATGGGCACATTTTAGGGTGATGGGTAAAGCTAACTCAAGACACCCACACAATTTCATCAAGCTTCCATTTGTTTTTTTTCCTTTTAAGAAAGCATAGGGGAGGATATTCTTTTCTTCTTTTGTTCAGCAGAAACCGCAAAGAGAAATTCTGAATGGAAAGCAAGGATGCCCTTAAGAAATTCTTGTGTAAGATTTTTTAGATCAGTGCTCCAACTAATCCCATGCTCCCAGAAACTGACCTTCTTCTCGCTGTACATGATACCCTCTCCTGTAGGGCAGACACAGGTTTACTAACTTCCTTTCACTTTGCCGTGATTCACTGCAGGAGAAAGAGAAAAAGTACTTAGATGAAGTATCCAAAGTTTAGAGTCTAGCCCCTCCAAATGGTGAGACCTTAGACAAGTCACTTTAACTCTTTGATTTTTGGTTTTTCAGTTGCTGTTGAGTCAATCTGGCTCATGGTGACCCCAATTCATGGCAACCTCATGTGTTTCAGAGTAGAACTGTGCTCCATAGGGTTTTAATAGCTGATTTTTTGGACATAGATCTCCAGGCCTTTCTTCCGAGGTGCCTCTGGGTGCACTCGAACTTCCAAACTTTCGGTTAGCAGTCGAGTGCATTAACCATTTGCACCACCCAGAGGCTCCTTCTCTATTTGTAAAATGGGGATAAAAAACAATCAAAACCCATACATGTATGGAGCACTTACTGCATGCCAGGGCCTGTACTATGCAATTTAGATACTTCACTTGCTTAATCCTCTCAGAAGGAATGCAGAGAGATACGTGGTGTTTCTTTTTTAAAAGTGGGATCTAGAGAGATTAGGTAATGTATCAGAGGTCACACAGCTAGTAAAGTGGCAAAACTTGAACTAGTGCCCAGGTGTAATTGACTCTACACCCCTGCACTTAACCACTAGACTACACTGGTTCTGGTTGTGGGGAAGAAAAAGGATGCTTGAAAACACTTTGCAAATTGAAAGTCCCCATAAAAATGTGAAGCATTATCACTGAGTAAGCAGCTTTGGTGGTGCAGTGATTAAACGTTCAGTTGCTAACCAAAAGTTCAGTGTTTCAAACCCACCAGGGGTCTGCAGGAGAAAAGACCAGGTGATCAGTTCCTGTAAAGATTATAGTTTAGGAAACCCTATGGGGAAGTTCTATTCTGTCACATGGGGTTACTATGAGTTGGAATTGACTTAACAGCACACAATAGCAACAACATCACTAAGTACCTCATAGAGGTTACCGAGGACCAGTCTTGTGGGAGATACCAAGAGTGCAAGGAAAATGTATTTCCTGATTAGGAGTGACGTCCAAGGTAAAAGGGCTCGCGCTTGGCTGTTGACACAATATAAAAAGTAGAATACAGAGAGAGAAGCGACACTCTCATCTCGGCCTAACGGCCCTGCTTCATCAGCCCCCACCTACCTCTCCAGCATGTTCTACCGTTACCCTCTCTGTTGCTCATAAGCCTACACTGGCCTATTCTCCAATTTCTTCCAAAAAGTCAATCTCTTTCCTGCCTCAAGGCCTTTGCATTTGCTGTTCTGTCTAGAAAATTATTCCTACAGCGGTTTCCATTCCATACTTCAGGTCTCAATTGAAATGTCAACCTCTCAGGGAAACCCAGATAATGCAATTATTTTGTTGATATTTTTGCTTGCTTATTTGTTAATTATTTGCCTCTTCTAAACAGAGACTCTTGTTCACTATGCTGAATTGGTAACTCACACAGTGCTAGGCTCTTATGAAGTGTCCAATAAATTGGAGTTGAGTGAAGAAATTAATGACAGCTATCAAAATCACTGATAAATGCTAGGCTGTTGGTAGGTACAAAAATAAAATTAAGATGAGAAATTGAAATAATGGTATGAAAACTCAGAAGAGAATTCAGATCTTTTATACAATGATCAAGAGGAGAACACTGAAACCAAGGCAGGGCCACTAGTCAGATGTTAATCTATAATGTTCATTCTCACTATGATTTTTTTTAGTTTAAGATCTTTTCTAGTTTAAGAATAAGGTAATACAGTTCTCATTTCTTCATTTCTGAATAGGTTTCTCCTTCTTTTCTCATGTTCACCCATCCCCTGCACCCTCCCACCTGTCTTTGGAGAAGATGTAAGTGATGGTAAAGAGTAAAGTTTTTGGAGTTTCACACTCTGCTATAAATCCCAGCTCCATCATGGTATTCAAGCTCTCTGAGCCTAAGCTTCTTCATCTAGAAAATACTTCATGGGATTATCTTGAGTTTAGATAGATATTTGTAAAGAATGTAAAATAGCGTCTGGCCAACTTTTTATTTTCTTTTTCCCTAGGTATTCAACTCTCTTGGAAATAAGTTTAGTATAGAAGGATGCTCCTTGTTAGTTGGCTGCCATTTGATTTGTTGGCATTAGGGGAAAAGAAAGATGGAGGAAGAAAATAGATTTTAGATGAGATTGTGATTTCTTTGAGAGCAAGGATTTTGTCTGATCTAATATCAAAATCACTGAGAAACGCTAGGCTGTTCATAAAAAAACAAAAACAAACCAAATTCGTTGCTGTCGAGTTGATTCTAACTCATAGTTACCCTATATTAAGTTGAGTAATTTAAATAATGATACCAAAAAAAAAAATCAGAAGAAAATTCAGATCTTTTATGCAATAGTCAACTCTAACCACTGCCCTGAAATACTAATAGTACAAAAAATTTCATGAAACAGTTAAGAAAAAAAAAAAACCGTGAACAGTACAAACAGAGCACTGCTGTCCTCCGTTCCTGGGGACAGACTGTAGTCCCTGAAGGGTTGCTGGATAGTGTCCAGGAACTTTGGAATGATACATAAAAACCAGCTTCAATGCTTTCCTGGGTTGTCTGACACGTACGGTTCTCTGCAGCTTCCCAACACATTCAGTTTCTTATTCCTATGACAAGTACTAAACTGTTGTTGTTAGGTGCTGTCAAGTCAATTTAGACCCATAGCAACCCCATGTGAAGATTCGAACTGCCCCATAGGGCTTCCTAGGCTGTAATCTTTATGGAAGCAGATTGTCAGGTCTTTCTCCCACAAAGCTGCTGGGTAGGTTCAAACAGCCAATCTTTTGGTTAGCAGCTGAGTACTTAACCATTGCACTACTAGGGCTGGAAGACTATTTTAAGATTTAAGATTCAGTGCTTGGCTACTAACTGAATTTCAGTTGGTGGTTTGAATCCATTCAGACGTGCCTCAGAAGAAAGGTCTGGCAATCTACATTTGAAAGATAACAACCACTGAAAACCCTATGGAGTGTAGTTTTATTCTGAAACATATGGGGTCACCATGAGTTGAAATTGACTTGACAGCAACTGGTTATTTTATGGAGAGATTACCTTTTCACTGAAACAGAATAAATAACCCTTCCAAAATCTGACCTATGAAAACCTAATATCTCTGAGTCTCTGAACACTTTCTTATTAGCTTATATTAGCAGGTGGAAGGATTGCCTATGCTATACATATGATAAATGTGCATACACATATGCATATATGAATATATATACATATGAGGAAAAACTATATAACACGTATTTATAAATAACAAATATAATTAATATAAAAAGGTATCAAATTACTGACACCATTTTCTAAAGTAATAGTAAAGGATATTGTTAAGAACAGTGTGAGATGTTCTCAATTTATCAGACAGATAACCAGAACAAGTTTTCATTTGCCTGAATGACATAGTACTTCCTGGTGCGCAAATAACATCAGTGTTGCTTTATTTTATCCTATATAACCTAACTGAAAAGAAATCAGTGTTGGTGAAAAAGTGCATTCTTTTAAAGAGATACTATATAACAAGGCCAAGTAAGGGCAAAGCTGCTATTTCCAATGTTTTTTAAGTGGGGCTAGAGTCCTTTGCCCCCTGTGCTGAGCATATCCGTTTTTCTAAGGTATTTTGCATTGTCCTTGCAAGATTACTCATGGCTTCCTCCATTCATTCACAGGTAGTGCCTTTCCAAGGATATAATTATCTTAATTATTGTGAACCTTTCTATCGGCTATGGTGGACATACTGCCTACTCTTGATACTCAAGCCCTTGCAATTGTCGTAAGAAAGTCCACACTCTATTCTGGTAATCGATTCACCTTCTGCTTGTGGGAGTTTAGTGCTTCTAGTACGTAGACTGCTTCATTTTAATTTTTTAAAAAGAGAAGTATCATATGATCAGAAATTTAGTTTCAGGGCTAAATCTGCAAGGTCAAAACATCAGAGCAAATCTTGTCCAAAAAAGAAAGCCAATCACAGAAACTATTTTGTTTATATAATTTTGATTTGCTTTGAAAACTAAAATGTCAGCTTTTAAGTGCATCAACCCATAATAATAACATTCCCATATCACCCAAGTGCTTCTAGTGGATCAGTAGTTCTACACTTCTATGTTCACTTTCATGGCTAATGAAGCCCAGTGTCTCTCACGTAAAGACAAACAACCAATGTAATGGAAAGGTAATTATAGACAAGCTAACTATTGGGATTGAATGGAAAACCAATTTTAAGACACAGTTTTTCTTCTCTACAAAACTTTCGTGTTTGTTTGAAGTCATCTAACACGGTGAGCAGATTCAAACTGACCAAGTCCATTGTCAAAGCATTTGACATTGAAGAAAAATTCACTTTTGGAGCAGTCACTCGGACACGACAAAAGGGAGGTGGCAAGGGTTAAAGCATGGGAGTTCCAACTGGTTGCAATGTGTGTGCGTGTTTCTCAAACTGAAAAACATATGCCTTAATTTTAAGTTTGTTAAAAATGCAGCATTTAATAAGGGAAGATCTTGAACATTTTCAGATCACAGAGGATTCCCTGAAGCTTGCTGTCCTAAGAATCACCTAAGCAGCAAAAGAGCAAATGAAGAAGTGATCTTGAGTTGTTCATTGGTTTATCAGAGAAAATATGGTTATATACCAGTAAATTCCTAGTGGCTATATATATATATTGTCAGGTTTTAGGTGGACCAGAGCCATAAGTTGCCATTATGGTGGGCATCTCTTGTTTTGTAAGAAACTTTCATAGTAAAAGATAAAAATATATACAGTGTTTACTACTTTCCTAAAATTATTGCTAACTAATGACCAGATATGTTTCCTACTTTTGGATCATGGTTCCCATGACCCATTTATGTTGCCTCCCACATTTCTCTTTGTGTAAATTTAATAATATTTCCAATGTTCTTAACAGTTCTTTTTTGAGTGAAGCCAAAGCATGCTCAATGTCTGAACTCGATCTCCTTGGTCTGTCTTCTTCTTTGACATACTCTAAGGAGGAAACTTCTGTCTGGCCACAGTTATTAAATGTGACAGATTTTGAAGAAAAATCTTTAAGCTGTGTCAGGATAATCTCCACTTTTCTAAATTTAAAATTACCTGAGAAGGATAGAGCTCGGTCAAGCCAGGTTTAGCTTTAGCTGAGTTATTTAAATGGTCTTGGATGTAAATCTTTGAGAAGTTGCAAGGACTTGAATAGCAAACACGAACGCAATATACTTGAAATTCTGTTGGCCAGTAAGAGGCTACCATTACTTCAAAGCGTGATTTCTCTTTCTTAGTGACTCTTGACCTTTTTTTCATATTTATGCTCAAGAAGTACAGTGATATATTATTTCAGTGATGTGTGCTTTCTCAGCTGAGGTCACTTCTTGGAAAATTCTCAAGAGAAGAAATATATTTTGAGCTCTACTAAGAACCAGATATCATAGAATTATCCCTCAAGTTTATTAACAACAACAACAAAAATTTTTCTCAGGATCTTGGTGACACTATTTCAAGGTTATAACTGATCCCTTGACCCAAATATTTCACAAGAGGCTGAGGTATATGATTTCCTAGGTACCAGATCAGAACGTTTAAAGTTGCTTATTTAGAATAACATCTGGTCAGATTTATAAATGCTTACCATTTGGGTAGCACTGTATTAAGAAATGCAGGCCCAGTTTGGTCATTTAATTCTTTAGCAACCCTTTGAGGGAGGCATTATAATTAGGCCCATTTTACAGGTAAGACAATGGATGTTTAGGAGAAAAAGTCATCACCCAGGGCTGTTCAATTCCAAAGCTTACATGCTTAATATACTGCATCATAGCACTTTTTAGGATTTTGACAAATGCGTTTAGGAATTCAGAGAAACTCTCTTTTGAGGTCTTGAAATCTCCTACCTGATGCCCCTAAAACTAAGTCACACATTCTTGCATGTGCTTGATGCCAAGGCCAAGACAGTGTGGGCTACAGATAACACGGAGGACTCACAGCTGCTGGGGAGTGGGCGGCTCTCCGAGGAAGTGGCCACATCCTAGCAGGGGTCACGTCATTTCTGGGTAGTTATTAGAAAAATATTGTTTTCTTTCCAGTTTCATCCTTCCACACTTGCCTCCGCATATCTTATTTTTAGCTTGTTATGTTGTTGTCATGTGCTGTCAAGTTGGTTCCAACTCAGCGACCTCATGTATAACAGAACGAAACGTTGCCCGGTCCTGTGCCATCCTCACAATCGTTGCTATGTTTGAGCCCATTGTTGAAGCCACTGTGTCAGTCCATCTGGTTGAGGGTCTTCCTCTTTTTTGCTGACCCTTTACTTTACCAAGCATGATGTCCTTCTGCAGGGAATGGTCTTTCCTGGGAACATGTCCAAAGTAAGTCAGACGATGTCTCACCATCCTCCCTTCTTCTCTATCCTGGCTGTACTTCTTCAAAGACCGATTTGTTCGTTCTTCTGGCAGCCCATGGTATATTCAATATTCTTCACCAACACCATAATTCAAACGCAGCAATTCTTCTTCAGTCTTCCCTAATCATTGTCCAGCTTTTGCATGCATATGAGGTGATTGAAAATAGCACTTGATACACTTGATTATTTAAGAGTTCCCTAAATGTGTCCTGCAACAGCGTACTCCCAAGCCTTTGATCATAGCACACTATACCTTGGCCCATCTCTGATTAACACATTCCATGAGTAGGAACCTAGCTGAAATTAGTTGAATTTACTGAATTAACTGAAATTACTGAATTAGCTGAATTACAATCTAGCTGAAAATCTCTTTCCCTGTCAAGCTTTATTTCAGCTTCTTAGGCACGATGAATGCCTTCACCTACTGTACCCTGATAACACTTTGTATACACCCCATTAGGAGCACTTGCCACACCCTAGAGTGATAATTTATCATCTGATCTCCTAGCTAGATCATGAGTTTTCCGATGACAAGGATCATTTTGTATAATCAATGTTACATAATCAGTGCGCAGTGCTAGGCACATAGCAGGCCCTTAATATATATGATTATTATTATCATTTTTGCCAAATGAATGAAAAGTTTGGTATAAAGAAACATTTTATGAAGACTGTGAAATTGTAATTGTTTTACTTTTCAGCTTCTAGATGCCAATTCGCCTATTTGACCTACGCTGTTTCTCACATTTACAAAACCACCTAGCAGTTTTTGAGCACGTGTCTGTCACAGAGCAGTTTCAGCAAAGATCTTTAATAAGCCCACCATTCTCCTGGGAACTTCTGGCGGTTTTGCACGTGTGCGACATTCTTTAGGTAGGTGTCCTACTGTAGTTAGTGGTGGAGGAACCCCTGCAGCCCTGGGCCACGCACCCAGAAAGGTGTCACAGGAGAGGAAGGGAGGGCGGCTCTGAGGATATGTATGAAAATTAAAGGTAACAAAAGATCACGTTCTGGTCTCATTGCTGGGAAGGACTTTTGAAGTCTTCTAGTGCAGTCCTGATGAAAACAAGACAGATGAAGGTCTCATGATTTTGCAAGGTCGCACAGCTAGTTGCCCTGTATACTTCAGAAACAGTGTTTCCTTCTGGAAATAAGAAGAGATAGGAAGGGAACAAACAATGAATTGAGGTTATTATGCCCATTTTGTAAGAGAGGGAACAAATTCAGTGGGATTAAGTAATTTGACCAAGATACCAAATCCTGGTCTGTGGATTTTTTTTTTGGAAAGTATTTTAAAAAAATCAATGTAATATTTTGTAATGTACACACATGAATAATAATAATGACATATCACATCACAGAAGAGAGAATGGCTTATGAACCACCAATTCCCAACACTCCTCATACCCAGTCATGTGCCATAAAGCACCCATCATTTCTCCTTTGAACTGTTCCTGGTGTGATTTACCTTTTACTAAATAATGCTAATATGTGTTAATTTATTTAATAACCAAAAAAATACATAGTACTAAATGCTTTACAAAAATAACTCAATAAATGTTCATAACAACCCTATGAGGTAGGTAGGTACTATTGCTTCTCTCCCTTTGCAGCTGGAGAAACTGAGGCACGGAGAGGTTAAGACTTGCCCAACATCACACAGTTAAAAGTTGCCGTGGCTGGGATTTGAACTCAGAAAGTCCAGCTTCAGACTCCATGCATTTGACAACTACACCACCACAGTACTTACCAACAGCCTCATTTTACGAGGAGGAGATTGAGATTCAGTGCTGCACGTACGCAGCACGCCCAGGTTGACACACCTGCACAGCAAAGCTGGGATTTGAGCCTAGTGGGCTCCAAGGTTCTTTCTGCTAAGTTGCTCTGTTTCAAACGAAAGCTGTCCATTGAAGGCATAGAATCTCATTGCTGTCTTAACTATGCCTGGAACCAGAGAGGGAGAGCAGGTAGAGAGTAACAAGAGCTTTCTGGTAGATGAATTTAAAAAAAAAAAAAAAGAAAGTTTTGTTTTCATGTCAGGAGGATAGGCTTTTGTAGTATAAGTTTTTTTAGATTTTTTGATGAATTATATTTTTATAGCATCATAAAAAATAAAATATTTTTTTAAAATCACACCTTTATTTTTAAGCAGTAGGGTTTTGGGCAGATAAAAATCTGTTTAGCTGCCCTTTAGCGACTAATACGCTGCGGATTTCCTGCAAGTTTGGCGCACAAGATGTGTTTACATTCTATAAGCTCAGACTAGCAGACCTGAATCCTGGAGCTGCGTTTCCCCCCTGTTTCACCACAATAACGCTCCTTCTTTCTGAGAATTATGGCATGAGTTTACATTTCCCTTACTGCTGGCTTTCCTTACTCCAAAGCAATGGTTTTCAAACTCTGTGGAACCCTGAGGAGCCCTGGTGGTGCAATGGCTCAACACTTGGCTGATAACCGAAAAGTTGGTGGTTTGAACCCATGCAGCTGCTCCATGGGAGAAAGACCTAGTGACCTGTGCCCATAAAGATTACGTCTAGAAAATCCTGTGGGGCAGTTTAACTCTGTCACATGGGGTCGCTATAAGTCGGAATCGACTTGATGGCACCCAAAACAAACAGCAACTGTGGAACCTGAGGCATCTTTTGGTGATGCTTCAAAATCTGTCCGCAGGGTGGGGGCAGGGAGTGGAGAGCAAGGGGGCAGGTGGGCGGTGGGAAGAGAAGATAAGCAGGTGGTTCAACAGCCTCATCTCCCACTTAGCCCAGAGAAGTGCACTTTGACCGTATGGATATTGCCACAAAACTTTGTTGGAAGAAAATATTCTATTGGGGCGGGGGGAAGAACCCATTTAACAGATGTAGAAGAATATGTAGGACTAGAGGAATGGAGGTTAAGAAGGGAATAAAATAAAAACACCACTTATAATAATGAGAAAACAAAACAAATACTTTTATGGTGTCTAAATGATATTCCTTAGCGGTAGGAAGATCCTGGAAACTCGCCATCAATCAAGCAGGGAAAGGGAAAGCCCCAATTTAGCATGTGCATTCTGTGGTGGGGGAAACAGGATTGTGCTGGTGAGAGTTTAAATGGATGGAGAAGGTTAGAAAAGAAAAAGATCCGGTGGATTAAATATAATAAAACCAAAGTCTTCTTTCTAGGGAAGTAGCTCCTTAATAATTGAATTCACTACGGACTCAGATGTTGCAGGGGAAGCCAGAGAATTGTCAGAGGAAATTCCAATTAAATTTTGGCTGGGTAATGGAAAAATGGAAGAACTAGACTGCCATCCTGAGGCAGTATGCTCGGAAGGAGTGGTTGGAACAATGGATGCGGTGTTTGCAGCCTGATACGCACCTGCTATGGTATCCAAACGTCCTTAAGCTGTTCTGTTTCTTCTATACAATAATTTTATAAAATTTCTCTGAAAAACTAATGTGGGTACACGGTAAAAAACCATGCAAACAATACAGAAAGTTTTACAGGCATAAGTGAAGAGCTGTCTTTTAAGTCCTCAGTGTTCCTTCCCAGAAACAACTGTTGTTTCCGGTTATCGTGCATCTTTTAAAGGAGATTCTATTCACCAACGATTGGTTATGTGTGTGTGTGTATATCTCCTTGAAACCATGAATATCTACTGTTCTGTATCTTGTTTTCTCTTCAGTTTAACAGTGCGTCTTGGAGATTGTTCCTGCTTTTTCTTGGTTGCATAGTCGTTTATTGGAGGAATGCACCAAAACTTATTTAACCATTCCTGTACTAATGCACGTTTAACTTGCTTTCCGTCTTCTGCTCTCACAAAAATTGCCACAGTGGATATCTTTCTCCACTGATCATTGTACATATAAGCGTAGCTGCAGGGAAAATTCCTTGAAGGGAAAGGGTCAAAAAGCACATGAATTTAAATTAGTGATAGATGTAGTAAAATTGCACCCCAGAAAGGTGGAGAAAAGTCATCCTCCCATCAACCTTGTTTGCGAATGCCTTGTGCTCCACACCTTTCGAAACCTTAGGCCACTCTACCTCAGTTGACCTGAGTTCTTTCTTTCTGCATTTCCTCTATTCTTTAATACAATTTCCCTTTACAGCCATAACCAGTTGCTGTTGAATTGATTCCGACTCATGGCGACCCCATGTGTGTCAGGGTAGACCTGTACTCCATAGGGTTTTCAATGGCTTATTTTTCAAAAGTAGATCTCCAGACCTTTTATCCGAGGCATCTCTGGGTAGACTTGAACCTCCAAACTTTTGATTAGCAGCCAAACACGTTACTCATTTTTACCACTCAGGGACTCTGTAAAGTGCTTAGGTATATCTAAACATACATATGTGTGTGTGTGTGTGTGTGTGTGTGTGTGTGTGTGTGTGTGTGTGTGTA
>NW_004443958.1:5326158-5428661 GCF_000243295.1 Trichechus manatus latirostris
CTCATGGGCAAATATTTCTTATTAGCTATTACGTTTTTACTCCAACACATTCTATGCAACTTAAGTTCCACTTTACTCACAAATCTCTTTTGACAACTGTAGCTATGTCAAAGCCTGCCGCAGACCTTATACAGCACATAATGCAATTGTCTCTCACCTTTGCCTTCCCAGTTGACCATTAATCTGTTTGAGGACAAGGGAGGACATTGTCGAGGGCTTCCACAATATTTTATCCCCAAGACTTGAAGTTATTTGATGGTAAGAGTTGTATCCCCAGCGGAAGGCACCAGTTAATATTAGCTGAATGAGTATATTGACTTTCTTATGCCTTTGACTCTTCTGCACTTGCATCTCCAATAACATTTTTTTTTTAAATGGATTTTGGATTTTTCTTGATTTTCTCTGAACCTTTCTTATTTGCTAGGCCTTTCAGTAAACTACTTTTTTCCCCTGGTGAGGATGCTTCCTTTAGCTACTGATGCTAATATTTCTGCACTAACGTTTGAAATGCAGATATTACTTTTTTTTTCCTATCTCATATAGCTTGCGTGTATGCGTACATCCATGAACAGTGTACACACACACACACACACACACACACACACACACAAATCCCTTCTGGATCACTGGGGCCTGTTACGCTTGTGTCTTCAGAGGTCATTTTCCTGAGCGCTAGTAACTAATTCAGCACACAGAGGAGCTCTTAGATAGCTTCTCATACAAGAGAAGGAAGCCGTTTGTGACCTAACAAGAGGGTTAACACCAGTTGGTCACAGTTTAGTGAGTTTAATTACTGGAATTTCTATATAATATCACCCCGAATGACATCTGGGTTGGAACTGAACACGGGATTCCTTTTGGGTGAGCAAAATAAAACAGGCGATGCAAAGCCCTGCTCTGTGTAATCCCTGTGCCTGATGCACATGGCTGCAGTGACATTTCTGGGACTGATTTGCACTTAGCGAAGATGAGCTTCTTAATACAACCGCAAGATAAAATTGGCGTTAGCTTCATTCAAAAAACAAGCAAAATATCCAGTTGGAAAGTGAGTGAAGAACACTTAAGTAAACAAATCAAAGACAATTCTTTCTTGTTTGCCAATCTCATCCCCTGGGTTCATTAATACTATTTTACTCCCTGGTAGATACTAGACTAAAGAGTGCTGGTGGCAAAACGGTTATACGCTCAGCTGTTTACCGAAAGTTTGGTGGTTCGAACCCACCCAGCAGCTCTGACGGACCAAGACCTGGCAACCTGCTCCTGTAATGATTACAGCCAAGGAAACCTTACGGGGGCAGTTTTACTCTGTCCTGTGGGGTCACTATGAGTTGAAACGGACTTGATGGCACGTAACAACAACAATACTAGATCAAAATGGAAATGAAATGGACTTTATTTTCATAAACATTGCAAAGTAGACAAATTTCGAATTTATTTTATGTGCAAACTGGTTTAATTGCAGGAATCCCAGGCTAATATAGAAGGGATCTGACTCCTTTCACTTCCAAGTGTGGTCCATGGACCAGCATCATCAGCATCATCTGGGAGCTTGTCAGAAACAGTCTCAGATCACAGACCCATAGAAATGACCCCTGTGGCACGACTCTTCATTTAACAAGACGCCCACGTGATACTTACGGGCAGAAAAGCTGACAGGTGCTGTTCCATGATGTTCTCTTTCTGCTTAAGGGCCTTCTTCCACAGAGTCATCAAAGGACCAGTTGTCCAAGTGAAGTAAGTTGAGCACCAGATTTGAGAAGTTTCCAGCCCCACAGAAAGGAATGCAGATGCATGCTAAGTTCCATGGTGCCAAACTGGAAGGCTTGCCATTTGTTCTGACTGTTTTATTGCCCTGAAACTATGCACTCAGCTTCTTGTGAGGCTTCCAAAACACAATGAATCCACGGAAAAATAAATAACATAAACGTTTTCTAAGGCTCTTGGCAGCAGACGGAATTTCTAGTGGGGCTGATGGAGGAGAAAGGAAGGAAGCTGGACATGTAACACAGTAGAGAGGAATTCCTCATGTCCAGCCTTCACCACCTTGGCTGGTTGAAAAAGGAATTTGTAGGTGATAGATTCCAAGATAGGTCCTTGAAGACCAGTGACAGTTTAACAGACAAAAACCAAACTATTTTGAGCCAATGACTTTACACATTGGCTACTTTGTATTTTAAGTCTTGTGCTCTTTAGCGAGAGTCCGGGGGTGGTGCAAACTTTTAAGCGCTTGGCTGCTAATTGAAAGGTTGGCGGTTTGAGTTCACCCAGAAGCATCTGGGAAGAAAGGCCTGCTGATCTGCTTCTGAAAAATCAGCCACTGAAAACCCTGTGGAGCGCAGTTCTACTCTGACACACATGGGATTGCCATGAGTCAAAATGGACTTGCCGGCAACCTTTTTTTTTTTTTTTTTTTTTTATTCTTTAGTTAGAAGCAAGTTGTTTCTGCCATCTCCAATAAGATGTATTTCAGTTAGCATCTTCAACCCCTTTCCCGCTGCCTTTAGTATATTCATTCAGGGAGTAGACAGCTGAAATACTGGCCAGTGAAGGAAAACTGATTGCCCAATCAATAGTTCAACATCATGAAAAAATGAGATTGGGAGGATGCCTAAATGAATTTCAGGTTGTGGCAATCTTCACCTCAAGCTTAATTCTCCATAGTTTCACTTCTGGTTTATGGACAGAAATTTCAAGCCAGTACATTTTATCATCTGTACCTTAGTCCCCTTTTGACTATTTCTTTGGGATGTTCTCTTTAACTTCCGTGAGGATGAATTTCACCTTTTATAACTTTCAAAGACAATTATGGTGTCTCTGTTAAAAATGATGTCATCCTGATACTAGCAATAAAACAATAATGTCCTAATGCTAATAATTGCATTAACCGTATCCGTCACTTTTTTAGCTTTTCTGATTTTGCTTTGGAAAAGGCAAAAAACTTTAAGCTTTCTAATTTGTGAGCTATCTGGAAACATAATCACAGCACTTTACACCCTCCTCTGGTTGAATGCTCAGGAAATGGAGTATAATTAAGCGGCCATCCCACCAGCCGACAAGGTTGTTTGGCTTAAATCAGACTCGATTTTGCAGACTCTCATGTTTGTGTTTGTGAGGTGGAGCAGTTTGGGGAAATGTATTCTCAGGTGCTGTCTGGGCTGGTTCCAGGGAATACAGTGCTGTCTCCTTCCTTGCTTTTTAAAACCCTGCTTTGAGAATTGCCCTCTGGGAAACACTACATCTCCCTTAAAGTATTAGCCTGAGGTTCTGTTGGTATGTGGACGAGGCTTCTGAGGCCTCTTGGATTCTTAGGTTCACTCTAGTGATAAGGCTGCTGTGATTTGGAAAAGACTAAATAACAGTAGATTTTTGTGTTAATTTTACATTATTCATCAGTCAATTTATAGGGTGGGCTATTCTCTACAGGGGTCCCTGGGTAGGCAAATGGTTAAGTGCTCGATTACTAGCCAAAAGGTTGGCAGTTCAAACCCACCCAGAGGTGCCCCGGAAGTCAGACCTGGTGATCTGCTTCTGAAAGATCATAGCCTTGAAAACCCTATGGGGCAGTTCTACTCTGCACGTGTCGCGTTCCCATGAGTCAGAAGTGATGGAAACTAACAACAACAACTGTATACAAATCAACTCATGGAGTGTCTGTTGTATGGCTAGGGTCATGCCAGGAACCCCACAGGATAGGGAAGATGTAAAACACAAAGCTTTCTTTGAGCAGCTTATTTTTTGGGTTACAGACAGTAAATAACTGGAGAATAAGCAGTGCCTATAGTTTATACTTCAAGCTAGCCTAGATCCGGATTTCCTGAGACCCTAGCCTGATCGTTCTTGTCTAGATATGGTTTGATTTCAGAAATCATTTTAAAACATGGCAACCGGTCCGGAGAGGCTGAGCACCAGCTGACAATTCTTGTTCTATTAACTAACAATTTGGTTTTCAAATGAAGGCCAAAACATGCCTGAGGGGGATGCCTGCTCCCCTGTGGCTTGTTGGAGGGTTAATATAACACAAGTATCACTCCTGACGGGTACTGAGAGTGGTTTTCAGAGAACAGGTTTGTCTTCGTGGTATAATTACTTGGCCCACTTAATAGAAGTCTCAAAGGAGTCAACCCTTGAGAAATAGGGCTCTTTTCTCTTTTTAGCAGAGCTTGAACACAAGGAAACTTAAAATCAATTAGAGAGAAAGAAGAAACCTATTTCTGTCTCTTTGGAAACACAGTTGGAACACAACTGGTTAAAAGTAAAAGGGAAAACCTCTGGTGCGGGGGCTCGGACTTAAAACACAGCCGTTTGCCGCAAACGCAGGCTCTTGCTGCCATCTTGCGGTCATAAGGCTCCCTGCACGGCAGGACCAGCTGGTAATTGCCTGCTGCTTCCTCTGTGCTCCTTATGGCTCTATCAGCAAGATGCATTAAACAAATACGAGTCAGAAAATCCATCAGGGGATTTAACACTTCTCAGCCTGCCAGCAACTAATTTCCCTACTGACAACATTCCCTTCTTCATCTTTTTTCTTCTTGAAAAAGCAAAATTTCCTCCTTTTGGCAGTCTGACTGAAACCCAGGCCAGCTTCAATGAAGCCACAATTTGCTTGACCTTTGAAAGCATGCTGGAGGGTGTTAACTTCATTCTTCCCCTAAAGGAAGGTCCCAGTACTTCTACGGCAGGAACCTCCTGAGGGTAGTTTTTACATCCTGAATGCAGGAAAGCTGAAATGCTCCACAAAGAAAGTCATAGAAGAATAATTTCATCCATCTCTCTACCAAGCTCACATTTCATTATCCCTTTCCTATATTTGAGAACTTTCTGCCTGCCCTACAAATTACCTTTATTGAACTAAACAATTAATTTATTGCCTATTTGATATTATTCACAGAATCCTCTAACTGCCAGCTCAGGTTTGTGGCTATTGGGAAACAGTAAACACAGCCAGACTGGGCTAATAGCATTCCAACCCAAAGTGGAAAGGTCTGATGTTTTGGTAGTTTGTGCAGTCTTATAGTGGATAAACAGGCCATGTCGGTTAGCTTTGGAAATACTGAAAACAAGCCACTGACTCCCACCACCGTC
Source organism: Trichechus manatus latirostris (assembly GCF_000243295.1). Taxonomy (NCBI): domain Eukaryota; kingdom Metazoa; phylum Chordata; class Mammalia; order Sirenia; family Trichechidae; genus Trichechus; species Trichechus manatus. The sequence continues at coordinate 5,331,241 of NW_004443958.1, forward strand.
TTTGAAAAGCCAGGTTGGAGTCCCTGACCTGGATGCAACGACTCCAGGTAACTGCAGGCTAAAAGTGCGACATATATTCGACTCTCAGCAGCAGCTCTTTTAAAATCTGGTAAACGCAGAGCTGTGAAATGAAGAAACATCCACGAGAGCCATCTGTTTATTTAACATTTGGACACTAAGACACTTAACATGACCTGGAGATTACAGACCTCTTTAAACCAGTTGATTGCCCCAAGATGTCCGACGCTGTCTCTTTCTCTTTATGCCTTTGAATCTTTACCCTTCTTCAAGGAGAGTCTGGGAAGTCTTTTTTTTTTTTTTAAAGCTGACAGTGGAAAATAATCCATAGAATTAAAGCTGGCTTACTCTGGCCTGTCAACATCCCTGTGACAGATGACGATATGTAAGAAAGACTTAAGGATAAGCGGGGAGGGGGGTGGGGGTGGAGAAACATATTTCGTAAGTCAGGGCAGGGATCAGAGGAAGCTGTTGTGATGTCCACCCTGAGGCTGGGGATGTTGGGCGAGGCAGAAACAAGAAGGGGCTATCCGGGACCTTAGTCTGGTAATTTATTCTGGGCTCTGGGGCTGGCTGGAGTGAGCTGGGCTACTGCTCAGAATAGAGGAGCTGGCCCCTCCATAAACAATTTGATGAATCTTCCATGAATTCTCTGAATATCTCCCTTTCCACTAGAGTCACTTTTGTGCGCTTACATCCCTCTCCAGTGCCCAAACCAAAACCCAACCCCCTGCCCTTGAGTTTATTCAGACTCATAGTGACCCTATAGGACAGAGCAGAACTGCCCCATAGGGTTTTCAAGGCTGTAATCTTTACCGGAGCAGGTTGCCACATCTTTCTCCTGCTGAGCGGCTGGTGGGTTCAAACCGCTGACCTTTTAGTTAGCCGCCAAGCACTTAACCACTGCGCCGCCAGAGCTCCTTCTCCAGTGCCCAGTTCAATGCAAATACATTATTTGGGAAGCAGACACATTAAGCATTCAGTACAAATAAGACAAGTAAGATCTACTTTGCACAGAGTAGGTGGTCAAGAATTATTTGGAAACGTGATAAATAAACGAATGAATGCATGAATGAATGACAAAACAAATAATTGCATAAATAAATAAATAAGGCAAGGGAACTAACATTTTTCAGCCATCTTTTGTTCCACTCAGTTTATCTCAATAAAAAGGGGATTGTTCTAAGGGGACCCGTGGACCGGAAGTGGAACCACAACAGAAAGCTCAGGGACTAGAAGGAAAGCTGTGTCCTTTTCTCGAGGTCTTCCTCTCTTTCTGCATGCCTGCTTTGTTTGCCTTTTTCTACAGCTGCCTTTCCTGCTCTCCATTCCCCGTGGTTTCTGCTTGCTCATAAATTATGCTTACCTATGACTTTTGATTGCCGTAGCACCAAAGTAGCCACTTAGCCTCCTTTTACTTTCTCCTTCATTGCTAACTATTTCAGACTCGCTTTTTTTCCAAACCTAAATTCCTGACAGTGGAATTTGTTTCGTTCAGTTTGCTTATTTGTTTCTTTTTGAGCCAGGCCAATTGGTGATGGTTGCTGGCTAGCCTATGGAATGTCTGCTCTGGGGTCAGGTGACTACCGTGGTCCAATCATTGTGGATGAGTGGGAGGAGGGCTCCTACCGTATAAAACATGGCTGTTAGACAGCGGAAGGATGGGTGCTATAAGCATGTCTGGAAAACTCCTGGATACCGGGTTCCGGTAAAAGTGCTCTCCCGTGTATCAGCTTATTTAATCTTCACTATGATCTATGACAGTGGCTTATTTAATCTTCACTATGATCTATGACAGTGGCAGAGTTTTCTCTGTTTTATAGATGAGGAAGCCAATGCTCAGCTAGAGGAAGCAACTTGCTTGAGATCACACGGCTATTAAGTGACAGGTCCTGATTTGATTCCAAAGCTCAAGTTCTATTTCTAATTCCTCACTAAATTTAGAGGGAATGGAAGGTAAATGATATTTCTAAATATGCTTTTAGGTTCCATCTGCTCTAGGAGGTTCAGAGGCTGAGTGCCCCTCTGAAGATTATGATTTGGGACAGTTTCAGCTCCAGGTCCAACATGTAGGGTGATCGTGGATAGTACTTTAAAGTGTTAAAAAGCAAAGATGTCACCTTGAAGACTAAGGTGTGCCTAACCCAAGCCATAGTATTTTCAGTCAACTCATATGCATGTGAAAGCTGGACAATGAATAAGGAAGACCAAAGAAGAATTGAAGCTTTTGAATTATGGTGTTGGTGAAGATTATTGAATATACCATGGACTGCCAGAAGAATGAAGAAATCTGTCTTCGAAGAAGTACAGCCAGAATGCTCTTAGAAGAGAGGGTGGCAAGATTTCATCTCACATACTTTGGATATGTTATCAGGAGGGACCAGTCCCTGGAGAAGGACATTATGCTTGGTAAGGTAGAGGGTCAGTGAAAAAGAGGAAGACTCTCAATGAGATGGATTGACACAATGGCTGCAACAATGGGCTCAAACATAGCAACGATTGTGAGAATGGTGCAGGACTGGGCAGTGTATTGTTCTGTTATACATAAGGTTGCTATGAGTCAGAATTGATTCGATGCCACCTAACATTACCTCTACAGCTAAGAAGTCAAAAGGGACAGGGTCTGAGAGTGGATCTGTTGGCCACAGATCTTCAGAGCTCATTTGACCTGGGTAGGTCATTCTCTCCCAGGGATGGTCATGTTGCCTATTCAGTATGTTTGACCAGGCTGGAAAGAGTTGAATGTGTTCATCAGATTTGATGTCAGGAGACCAGTCACTGGATGATTATCAGAATAAAGACTGGAGAACTGTGGGGGGGAGGGAAGAGGAAATAGAATGGCATCAAGAGATTTTCTTTTCTCATGCTTCCCTCCCATATCCCCAGCATTTTATTTCAAATGCCTTAATTGCTATAATTGTTCAAAAATGCATCTTTATTTATGTATAAGGTACCTGGATGGCAAAAATGGTTTGTACTCAGCTAGTAACCGAAAGGTTGGCTGTTAGAATCCTCCCAGCAGTGTTGTAGAAGAAAGATCTGGCAATCTACTTCCATAAGATTACAGCCATTGAAAACTCTATGGAGAGTAGTTCTACTCTGACACACACGGGCTCACCATGAGTCTGGACGGACTCGATGGCAACGAGTTTGGTTTTTTGTTTTTTTTTTTTTTGTCTGTGCTTATACCGGGATCTGCTTCCGTAAAGATTATAGCCTAGAAAACCCTGTGGGGCAGTTCTGCTCTATCACGTGGGGTTGCTATGAGTTGGAATTGACTCAACGGCACCTAACAACAGCAACATAGTGGTAAACGCTCTATGCTTCCCACCCTTCTGTTTAATTGCCTCACTTTTCACTAGATTCTATTGATAATGATTATTTTTATGGCTTTTAAAAGGGCTTTACTTTATTTTTACTAACTTTCTTTTTCGTCTCTGGTTTAGTAAACCCACTGCTATCGAGCCGATTCCAACTCATAGCGACCGTATAGGACAAAGTAGAACTGCCCCATAGAGTTTCCAAGGAGCACCTGGTGGATTCGTGCTGCCAACCTTTTGGATAGTAGCCGTAGCACTTAACCACTACGACACCAGGGTTTCCTCTGGTTTAGTAGGATGGCTCAATATATTGTATATATTTGAGCAAAAACGCTGACTGTTATAGCCACACTGCCTGGCAAAGTGCCTGGCATGGGCGCTCAACAAGTTGTTGTTGAGTGAACGAATGCAATAAATCTTCAGCCTAAAAACATCATATTGATGGCTAAAAATAAGACTTGGTATTATTCTAAGAGCATTACTTTTGCAGCATTCCCTACTGCATTAAAAAACAATCTCAGTTCCAAATTAAATTTCCATCAATGCAGGCCTTACTGAAAATTTAAAAAGGGGACTTTGGAAACATAATGCCTTGATTTAAAAGGCTGGATATTTCAAGTGTTACAGTAGGTAACTTCATTGCTTTTTTTTTTTACTTGATGACATTTTAGGAAGGTTAAATAAGATTTAAATGAGGGCTTTGTAAACTGAAAGTCGTTAAACAAATGTATGGTATTCATAACATCAATGACAGAAACAACTCCAACCAGGGAGATTTTGGGGATAGGTGGGACTTCTTTGTACTTCTCAAGTTAAAATACGTGCAGCCATCTTTCTATTCTGTCTACCCACTACATCAGCCTCTAATAGTGCCTTAGCTCTCCTGGGGGCCACTATATAATGCTGACCCTGTGCCACGAAGTAGGGGTATATGTGTATATTTATATCTGTATATCTATATCTGTATCGAATTCACATCCACATCTGTATCTATCTATACATATGTATAGATACAGGTATATAGATATGGAAACACTCATAAAGAGATTGCTTAACCTTCCCAAGGTTGCAAAACTATTAAGTGGCAGACCCAGGATTTGAACCCAGGAAGTTTAGCTCCAGAGAGCATGCTCTTAACCACCATGGTGCATTGCCACTCAGGTGCTAGGCTACCATATAGGTGATGATAATATCCAAATAAACCCTGTAGACAAACCTTTAAAAGACTCCTTCTAAATCCAGGGATGCCCCAGGTACAAACACTGCATTTTGGAAGTTGCAAAGTTCTGCTTATCATTTTCAGAATCCTGAGGAATATGCCAGTCTTTTTGGAGCTTAGAAAAATGTTTTTACAAACTGCCACCTTCTTTACCTACAACCTGCTGTGTGTTCCCAGGTGGGCACTGTGCCCTTCTCCTTCTGAAAACACCAAAGAAATCCTTTAAATCACTCCAGGAAATGATAGGTCTCTTCATCAGAGTAAGTAAGAACCCACCTGCCCCACTAGAAAATGGCTTTTCCCAAAGCGAGAGCTGATATATAGTTGCTCACGAGAATGGCTCATGGTGATTAAGAAGACTTACTCCATTGTCACTCACAGAGGTGGCACCGTGTGGCAGTCCCCACAAGCTTCAACCCTGGCTCTGAAAAGCAATCTTCATGATATATTGGGATGCTTCATATGGGATCTATTTTAGAGTATTTGAAGTGACCCTGGTACGTGTGTCTTTTTTTTTTTTCACCGTATTTTTTAAGTTCAGTACTTCTGTGCTAAAAAAGAGTGGAAATGTCAGAAACTTGCACGAATTGTACTGACTTGACCCTTGCAAGACAACAGCATGCTCTCTTCCACATCATTACCTTTTATTACTCTCCCTGCCACATCGCTGCAAAGGAGGCAAGCAGGAAGCACGGTGCACGATTTGTCCCCTGACTGACCGAGGCTGTGGTCCAGCCCTGCTTTATCATGTCCAGTGTGTTCATCATCTACTCGGACACCTGGGCAGGTTCAATGACGACAAGCTCTGAATGGGGCAGCAGCTTTGGCGGTGACTAGCAGTTCTCCAAGAGCCAGGTTGCAATTAATCATGCAAATGAGGGAGACCAAGAGCTTGCGTGAGTGGAAACCCATTTTGGGATTCTCCTCCGCCACTCATTTCTTACTAGAGGAGCGAACAAGAAGCAAAATAGGGTGACTTAAGTCTTTACCTGCTCTCCCGCTGACTCCTTAAAAAGCCGAGTGACGTCGCAAGCTCAAAAGGGAAGTAGGAGGCAAAGTAAAGAGGAGAGGGAAGGAGTTCAGTGGTCAGGCCTGAGTGATACAGGTTCTTGTCCATCTCTGCAGATGGGTTGTGGCAGGAGCTGGGGTGAGTCACCCCCATTCATTTGCTTAGTCTTCTTCTCTGTAAAATCAGGCTAAAATGACTGAAGACCTGAATTCTGATATGCACTGATAATGGTGGCTGAAAGATTCTCAGGAGAGGCATAGTACTCTTGCTAAATACGAGCCTCAGTGTGGTCAGAATCTAATTTTAAAAGATGCTTTCAATTAAAAGTAGGACCAAGAGGAAGGAATAGATGCTAAAGTTACTTGATTACTATAGTTTTATGATTTTATTATGATTATACTGACTCATTGGGACAATAATTCTCAATGGCTGTGGCGCCAGCCCCTAGGAATGCTTCTGAAATTTGTAGACTGATCAGGGAAGCTCTTAGTAGATTGAGGCCAGGGATGCTAAAAATCCTGTGATACATGGGACAGTCCTGCCAAAAAAGAATGTCCTGTATCCCACCCAACTTTTGAATTCCCACCTAGATACTCATTAGATGGAGAAACCTATTTATCATGATCTAAGCCTAGAAACTAGTGTTTGATGTAAGTTTAATCATTTTTTGCACAGTTTTAATATACACAGAGTTTTCTAGGAATGCAACTACTGTATAGTAGAGAATATTGCATTTTGTCTTGTTCAGAATGTCATCAGATTTTGTTCATTTCAGAAAATTATATCACCAATAGCAACACCACTCATGGTGTGTGACTTGCCAATATTACTGACTTGTGGGTCAGCATGATTGTAGCTGTAGGTTCTACATAAAGGTACAATCTTCTGCCTACTTCATTTAATCTCCTCGTGCTACCTTCTCCCAGCTGTTACTTTCTGAAGTGCAAATGATTTTATTATAAATTACTTTCCTTTTCATTTCTCCTTCACATCATAGCTAGGCAACTTTATTGTTTTTTGTTTTAATGAAAATTATGTGTATAGGTAGATTATATTATCTCTGAGTTTCATTTTAGGGTTATGAAGAGTATGTTAAGCCTCCTTTTCTTAGTGGTTGGTTGTCCTTCGTTTTGGTTCTTCTTCACTAAGATTTTCTCACAGGGATCCAATATTCTTCTCCTGTAATCTGACTTCCATTCATATCTGTCAAGAGAATCATGTTTGCATATACTTAATCCCCAATTATGAACTAGATTCAAGTTTTCCTGTGTCCCATGCAAACAGTGGACACAGAGAAACCAGAGGCTGTGTTGCCCAGATCCACGTTCTGCAATATTTGAGCCTTAGCCCTAACCCAGCTGTCATAGGAACTTCTATTATAATAGTCTTTGTTAGCCCCACTGAACAAATGGGGACACTGAGGAGCCAAGAGTTTAATTACTTTCCCAAAGTCACAAAGCAAATCAGTGGTAGAACTGGGATTTGAACTCCCAGCTATCTGAAGCCAAAACTTGCTGCACACTTTCTACCCCAACTCACACCTTCTTACATGAAGGTAATCACCTCATTGTATATCATATAGCAGTGACTTGAAGACGACAGTGACTTAGGTAATTACGCATGTTTTATGTGCATAATTTTTAATACTTTAAGATCTCGTTTAAAAGATACCAGCATATTTGATCCCTCGTATAGATTGGAGAGGAGCCCTGGAGGCACAGTAGTTAAGAGCTAAGGCTCCTAACCAAAAGGTTGGCAGTTCGAATCCACCAGCTGCTCCTAGGAAACCCTATGGGGCAGTTCTACTCTGCCCTCTAGAGTCGTTATGAGTCAGAATCTACTCGATGGCAATGGGTTTGATTTTTTAATAGCTTTGAGAAGGCCAAACAAGTATCATTACCTGTAATAGAGAGAGGAAGGAGGTCTTTTAGAGTTATAGAAATGAGCATTCAGTGGTAGACCCGTGAACTAGGACCCAAGTCTCTGGATTAACGTTAACCTTATGCTCCCCCCACCACATTACATTGACGAGTCATTATAAATATGTGATATTGTCTAGCAAAAAGCAATCGTAGTTAACGTAAACACTTTGCGTATTCCAGATGTGCTTCTAAATCCTTACATACATTATCCCAACTACTTTAATCTTCAAACAACCCTGTAGGGTTGACACCTCATTTTGTAGGTGAAGTGACCAATAAGAGTGAATGATGTACAATTCTTCATAGTATTCAGTTTGTCATCGTTGATATGCATACAGATAGAGAAGGATTGAATCCTGGCCTGGACACACTGAACAGCACTCAAATTTCTAACTATAACTGGTAAGAATTATTTTTTCCCTTTCATCACGATGAGTGTAGAATAATGGAGAAGGAGCCCTGGTGGCACCACTGTTAAGCAGTCGACTACTAATCAAAAGGTTCTAACCCACCCAGCAGTTCTTCAGGAGAAAGACCTGCTGATCTGCTCCCGCAAAGATTACAGCCTTGGCCCTCAAAACAAACAATAACACACTAGTTCGACCATGTACATGATAGTAAATGGGTACACCAGCCTAAAAGCAAAGACTAGAAGGCAGGAAGGGACAGGAAAACTGGACTAGTGGATATGGGGAACCAGAGGTTGGGAAGGGGAGAGTGTTGGCACATCAAGGGGTTGGCAACCAATGTCACAAAAAATTTTGTGTATTAATTGTTTAATGAGAAACTAATATGCTTTGTAAACTTTCACCTAAAGCACAATAATAAAAAATAAAATAAAATAATTCTACAATTAAAAAAAAAAAAAAAGATTACAGCCTAGAAAACCCACCGGGCAGTTCTATTTTGTCTCTTGGTGTTGCTATGTGACTCGATAGCACCCAAGTCAGCGGTACCCAATAACAACAGAATAATGGAGGGGAAGGGTGAAAATTGTCAGAGCTATATAAAATATTGTTCAGATATGAGATTTTCTAGCAAAATGGTAAAGGATTGAAGAGGTTAAAGAAAATAGGGGTTTAATTTCAGAGCTAGCCAGTCAAAAGAGTCTGTTTTCAGTAGTTTGACCAAAAACATTAGCTACTGAATCTCACATGGTTTCTGCAGAATGTTGTATTCAGAGCCGTAAAACTCTTACTATGTTTTTACTTATCTCTGATTCTATTCTGATGAGGGAGAGAAAATGGCTTCAGGTATAAAAAAGACAGACCTTGATCTTTAGTTCAAAGACCTTGAAATTCAGTGGCTGTGCCAGCTACTTAACGTCACTGCACCTTAATTTGGCCATCTGTGAAATGGGGTGGATAAAACTGAACTACAGAACCACTTTGGCTATAATAAGCTTCAATCAGTGCTTGGAAATGCCCGGTTACCAGTCCCTCTCCTGGGAGCCAAGCTCAGAAAGCTAACATAGGAGCTCAGAGCTGGTAATTTTCAGATAGTGCTGTGGGTGATCATTTCTATCTACTTGGTCTGCTCTCTAATTGCAGAAAAGGTGACAGAAAATAGAAAGGCTGTGGCGTGAGCTCAAAGGTTCTGTAATGTGGATAGAAATCTCCTTGGTTATATGCTTGTGGTGTGCATGCTTTCAACTCCCAATGCCCTTACTCTTAAATTACAGCTACTGAAGCAAATCCTCAATTGGCTCCCCCAAAGACAGCAGCAGTTGCTGGGCTGCATAGTATGACTTCTAATATTAGCAGCAGCAATCATAGGACTAGTAGGGTCCCCTCGCCAGTCCCTTTTAGAATGTCATTTTGATTTAGGTTCCAAATGTCACTTAAAATCTGCATTCCTGGTTTGCTATTTCCCCAATTAGTATTTCTTTTCTGAAAGAGTCCTGGTGGCGCAGTGGTGTGTATCCTCACCCTAATGTGATCATCTGGTTCCAGCTCAACAGAACTTATTGTGGTCATTTGAACAATGAAACAATGAAATAATAGAAAAAAGCCGAGCTCTTCACCACTGTGCCACCAGGGCTCCAAAACAATGAATGTATGTATAGAAGCATAAATATTTCATCTTCAGTAAAGACATGCAAAAGAATCTGGGATACTAAGCTCTTAGGATGGAGAGTAGAGGAATTCTACATACATTTTTTGGCTATTAAAATGTAGATGAGTTTACTTGTGTTTGAATCCACAAATATAAATTCTAATGTTCTCTCATGTTGACTTCCTTGCAGTAGCTTAAATTTTCCCTAGGACAAGGTGCAATGGCAGAGTTTCCTCTTGCCTATAAACATCACCGGAAACTCATCAAACCGACTGGGTAATATAAGCACAATGCTGTTTACAGCCTGTTTTTATTTTTATTTATTCAATGTTTGTAATGCTGGCATCTACATGAAAAATAAAATGCCTGCCCTGAGGGTCTAACATAGCCTAAGTTAGGTGGAGAAGAAAGCTCAAATATAGGCTATCTAAAAGGAGAACCTAAATCTTAGGTGAGGAGGGAGACACTGCAGGCAATGAAGGGAAGGGAAGCCTGTAGCTGGAGGGTGAAGGTGGTGCTGAAGGAAAACAGGCTTTGGATACAAGTCTGACTGGTGGCAGATGAAGGTTAAGCGCAAAACTCTGACCAAGAGAAAAGAGGTCTCAGCCAGAAATAGAAGGCCAAGGATTCCTAGCAACAGCCTCAGTTTTCTCAATGTGTTCATGACAGATCCAGAGAGATATAAATTCAAGCAAGTATAAGGTTAATTAGAGCATCTCTTAGACATGACAGAAGGATCTCACTATCTCCAATCCTCCCCACTTCCAAATGTACACACACACACACACATGCCCTGATGCTCAAATCCACTTATTCAATCTCCAACCATGTTCAGGCATTTTTCTTTATTAAAATAATATTATCAGTCTCTATGAATTAATAATGCATTATCCTGATAGGTAACTGGTTTCCACTAAGATCTTTATTGGTTATAACTCATTTCTGGACCTTTAGAAACTTGTATCCATGCTACTCGGTATAAATTTGCCATTAATAGGTGGATAAATTCTTTAAAACACAAAAAGCAGAGAGCATGGTCTCGGGATGCCTATTTTTGGAAAACTATCTCTCATATTTGAATAGTTTCTTAGAAGACGAGATCTGGTCCTAAAAATCCTGGACCTAAAAAATTGTTTTCATATTATAGTGTAACACCTGGCCAAGGACTATGAAACCAATACTGTCTGAAGGACCTCCTCAGAGTGTTTCTGGAATCATAGTTCTCCCAGTCGCTTCCCCTAGTCACCATCCCTGTTGTCCAATCAATGTGATATTACCCAGTGGGCCCTCTCCCAGTCACCCCTGCTGCTGTGCCCCTCAGTCCCCACTTTCCATCACCATAGTGGTGACTTTGAGGAGGAATAACTTCTGGCTGAAGTCAAGGCCTGTGCTGTGGCTGCCTTTACTCTTAGTCTCATGTCAGGCATGGAGCTGTGTTTACTGCCCTTAAGGAGATCCAGCTCCTTTTACTCTTCTTTTCCATCCCAAGAGGCTGGGGAGGGCCCAGAGACACAAGCAGGACCTTCTCAGGTTTTGCCCCTCTTCCCCATAGTCCACAGATCAGCAGTTTCCTTGATCTTTATGTGAGATTCCTCCTCAAAGACTCTACTCAAGTAAAAGCATTAGTCAACAATGATCACTGACGATTCCATAGGAGAGATGGAGGAGTTTATATTATATACTCCAAAGCTCTTTCTCCCCCAAACTCCTATTTAGATGTTTTTCTTCTTCCGTATCTCATTTTAGAGCCTCGAGCCTTCTCCTTCTCTCTAGCAGAGGGGTTATAAACATAAATGCCTACAGGTGCCCAGCAGATATTCTACAAGCGCCGAACGGTTGTGGTGGGACATGGTGAGCCCTGTTGTGAATCACATTGTGTAGGCCACTTTTCCAGTGATGCAGGAGTATGGATCCAGTGTGGCCAGGTATTATTTTTCAGGAGAAATAAAAATTCCATTTTTTAAAAAAATGTAAACTCTTCTGGTTTCTAAATGTTGTAACACACTGAAGTATCCTAACACTTTGAGCTGTTCAACAATGGGCGGGTAAAGGAAAACACTTCTGTGGGCCTGTTTCCGCTCTTTCCCATCCCCAGCTATCTCTAAATTTCACTAGTGCCTTTATCCTGTCCTGGATTATCACTCAGAACTTTCAGTTTCTTCCACTTTCTTTTTCGAATACTTAGCTTCTATTTCCCATTTCTGATCCTAAAGTTGCCTATCTCCATTTAACACTTTATACCATCGTCAAGTGTGTGAAAGGTCTTTATATGACTTTGAGCTCAGCAAACAGAAAATCTTTGATAGCTCATGATATACTGTCTTTACAATTGTGGTTGTCAGATAACATTTCCAAGTGAAATTTAAATTTTAGATAAACAACAAACAACTTTTTAGTGTAAGTATTTCCCAAATATTGCATGGGATATACTTGTACTAAAATTTTCTTAGTTATTTAACTAAAATTCAAATTTATCTGAATATGCTGTATTTCTATTTCCTAACTCTGGCAACTCTATTTAGATGGCAGTGCAGGAATAATGTGTTTTCTCCTCCCCCTCAACTGCCCCCATCCCCTCATTGGCCTAGGAAGCTTCTCCAGCTTCATGGAAGAATCAACACCCCTTCTTTGTAGAGTGGAGACTTCTCTCAAAACAATTTCATTTTCGTCCCTTTTAATTTCTTTGGAAATTGAAGAGTGGATTACTACCTTTGCCAGATTCTCTGAGGTGCACTTCCTTTTTTGGTTCCACTCTCTGTAGGTGGTGATTGTTTACAACAGTCACTGTCCTATTTTTTTCCCAAAGAGAAGGAATTTATTTCCTTAGAACACTTCTCTATAGCAATACTCCTTTTCCTTTTCTGATCAGATAGCCTTTTAAGAATCTGTTAAAATTTTGGACTCTTCTCACCATAAAAATGCACACATGCGTGCACACTTGCACACAAACCCATACATATATTTTTTGCGTTTAGTTTTGGGTCATCCCAGATCACTCACGGGCACTTTGTGAAGATGGAATTTTGTGTTTCCATTATCTTATTGCAGATACTTTTCTCTATGTTGGATGTGGAATCCGTTGCTTGGAAGAAGGGGCAACCTCTCTCAGACGTTTCCAAATATAGACAGTCATTGCTGTTGAGTGAGAAGACTAGAATTCCAGTCAGAAGACATGGACTCAGCTTTCACTAATAATTCTCCTAACGTCTCATGTGATTTCAGACATAAGCATTTCAGCCTTTTATGCCACAGAACCTCACCTGTAGAATGAAGGTGGTGCTATACCAGGAGTTGGCAAACTATGGCCTATGGGACAAATCTAGCCACCATCCTGTTTTTATATAGCCTATGAACTAAAGATGTTTTCTACATTCATAAATGGTTGCATAAAGTCAGAAGAAGAATGATATTTTGTGACATAAAAATTATATAAAATTCAAACTTCAGTGTCCATAAATAACATTTTATTGAAACACAGACACACTAATTTTTTTATATGTTATTTATGGCTGCCTGCATGCTACAAACGTAAAGTTGATTGATTGAGAAAAAGACCATATAGCCCCCAAAGCCTGAAATATTTACTATCTGGCCCTTTATAGAAAAAGTTTGCTAACACTCTATTTTCTTTGCCTATCTTAAGGGATAGTTAAAAGTCCACAAAGTCTGTGAAAGAACTTTTTATACTACAGAGCACTTACAAACTTGGGATGTTGTTGTTGTTATTATTATTATTATGTTGGAGTTACATTTATGAAAGTCTGAATACCCAATGGCATGACTACCGTATTTTTCAAAATTCACAAAAAGTGCGCCCATGTAAATAATGTGTACACACATATAACGTGTGGAAATAACAAAACTATGTTTAAAAATTCTGGCATAGCACGCCCATGCATATACCGTGCACATCTTCTGACATTTCCAGAAGTGAATTTTGGCCTCAATCACCCTCATTCAATAGTTCAGAAATGTTACTTTTGACCGTATTTGTGTAATAAATGTATAAGCCATAGTCAAGAAATCATGGATTGAGTTTGGTAGTCCCCCGGTTATCGGAAAATAAACAATTGAAACTGTGTGCTTGCTTCTATTAATTTAAGTTGATAATTACATCCCTGTCACTTTTGAGTCATCAATCATAACCTTGAACCTACTGAAGCCTGTTGATAAATCATGTGCTATCAACTGGAAGTGTAAACAAAGCAAAGCCTGCACTGGCGTAAATGGCATCCAGTAGCTATCAGTAGGAATCTTGATTCAATCTGCACTGACATAATTATCGCAGTTATCTTCCAACTCTGGCTTTTAATTGGAGGAGTAAACAAATTATAACTGATACATGATTGATCTTGGCTCAACAGTTTAATGGGAAAAACTTACCAGATCATCTTAAGTGAAACCATTAAGCTATGTTGTTGTTGTTAGGTCCCGTGGAGTTGCTTCCAGCTCATAGAGACCCTGTGTACCACAGATCAAAACACTGCCTGGTCCTGCACCATCCTCACAATGGTTGCTATGCTTGAGCCCATTGTTGCAGCCACTGTGTCAGCCCATCTTATTGAGGATTTTCCTCTCTTTAGCTGACCCTTTACTTTGCTAAGTATGATGTCCTTCTCCAGGGACTGGTCTGTCCTAATAACATGTCCAAAGTACATAAGCTGTTTTAGGTCTGCTTATTTCATAGACTAATTATGTCTTATTAGAGCCAACGTCTTTTGGATCAATGATTGTAAGTCACCTTAGTCATATGCTTCCGAGCGTATAAAAAGACTCTTGCTTCTTGTACACCTCGTATTTGAATTTTGCGATCTCTTTACTAGAACCAGCCAGTAATCAATTATACTGTGCACATTTTTTCAGTTTATAAATCCAGCTTTTAGAACCCTTTCGGATCATGGCAGGAATTAAACTCGAGTCCTATGCCACCTACTTCAAACTGAAAGTTGTCGCGAGGGCGGAAGAAACAAGCAACAGAGCTGCAGTAAGACATGTTGAAGTTAGACAGTCATCCATTTGCTAATGAAGAAAGGAGAAAAAAGAGCTGGAGAAAATGAATCTGTGAAAACTCGTATGTCATGGACGCCCAAAGCAAAATGGCCTGAGTTCAAGAACAACTTGAAAGAGTGGATTATTTCTAGAAGGGAACAAAATCAAGCTATCTCTACTGTCTCAATTCAGATCAAAGTGAAGCTTCTGGAAAATAAAAGAGGAATTCCAGGTTTCAAGGCAGGTTTCACCTGGATTTCTAAATTCATGAAAAACAATGGCCTTTCTGTGAGAATGAGAACAACTGTAGGCCAGCAACTGCCGGATGACTGGGAGCAAAAGATGGTCAGCTTCCGTGAATTTGTCACCAAAGCAATATCTGAACTTGGTATCTCTGCAATGGACGCAATTAATATGGACAAGGTTTCAATGTCTTTCCACGTTTTGACCACCAGGACTGTAGCTGCTTCAGGAATGAAAACTGTAGCCATTACAAGCATTAGGCAGGAGAGGGCTTTTTCACTGTAGTCCTTGGTTGCACTGCGAGTGGATGAAATTAAAGCCGATGGTGATTTTAAAGATAGTTACTGTGCCCTGCGAAAAACTGTCCACCAGTGTGGTTGCTCATGTAATAAGAAGGGATGGATGGACTGTGATGTTATAATATTATGGGTAGATAAATGTTATAGGGCCAGACAGGAGGGATTATTTTTGAAGAAGTCTTTACTAACTTTTGACACCATGGCTGCTCAAACAGAAAAAGGAAAAAAGTGTTCAAAATTGTATTAACTCAACTCATGCCTATATTACAGTCATATCTCGTGGCCTTACCTACAAGCTATGGCCACTAGATATAGCGATCAACCACCTGTTCAAGACTTTCATAAGAAGAGAGTAGGATGAATGAATGCAGTCTGGGATTCATGAGTTCACACCATCAGAACGACCGAAGTGGGCAACGTTTACAGAAGTCTACAAGTGAGTGGCTTCTGCTTGGGAGAAAATAACCCCAGAAACCATCTGCAATGGCTTCAGAAAGGCCGAGATTGTGTACCAGCAGATACTGATGAGGAAGATGAAGACACTGAAGGCAGTGATGATGATGACATCAATTCAGAAGCCACAGAAGAGTGTCTGCAGGCAGCTCTGAGATGTTTCAATGATGATAGTGACTAGGGATTGGACTTTGAAGGGTTCTGGGAGTTGGATGATAACGATGATGATAATGAATGAATAAACTAAAATGGTCTATTTTAAGATGAAAATATAACTTCTTCTGGTGACCTTTGTTGATTTCAAAGACAGTGATTATCAAAAATTATATTTTAGCTTAAGACTTATGAAAGCAATAAAATATAAACAACATCTTGTTCTTGAAGTTTTAGGCCTTGGATCATTTCTTATTTACTAATTTCTAACTCTTCATGCACTCACACTCTTTGGTTTCAACATGGCATCCCATTTTCACCACAAGCTCATTCAGTTTACCACTAGTTACACTTGGTTTAGGGAAATACCTACCTTAAGTGAAGTTGCCATGAGATCAGTTTTATCTTGGTAACATTAAATCCATTGGACAGAAAAAAAAAATGAATCTGAAGTTAGTAGCATGTAAAAAGAAATTGGTATAACATGCTTATGAAAATAATTCACAGGGGGGTTGCACAGTTGGTGAGAAAGTTATAATGTGTGTGTTCTTTGCTTAAAAATGCAATAAATTGTCCCTAGACAGCTTTGAATCTTCAGACATTTCATTGACTGGTTGGCTGCATTGTTAGTTGCAAGATTAAAGAGAAAAGGACTGCTGTTTTTTCAGTCTGGCCTCAATGAAAGTTGTTTCTTTTTCCTCATCAAAGATATAGCTGAGTCCTAGTCTGGATGGGAGATGTATTTGTAATAGAGTGTCAATTAACAGAAAACTTTGAGAATAATAAGCCATGTTGATTTAGAAAGCATAAGAAAACATCTGGTCTTTGGCTGAGATTTGTCCAAATGTAAAATCTTAGTTTAAAATGTAGAGAAAGCAAGTTGCTTAGCAAGAATTCATGGAGTATTTACTACTTACAGAGTAATGAGCTGTGAAAAAGAACTATGCAGAGTCTGGTCTCAGACAACCCCTTTTCCCTTGGGCATGTTCTTGACCTTCTCACACTCCTACGCGCGAACAATACTCAGACCTGTTCTTCCAGGCAAAAGCCCGATTCTGGACCTTTCTTGACTTTTTCTCCATCATGTTGTTTAGTTGGAAGATAGGAAACCAAAACCAAACCCACTGCTGTGGAGTCGATGCCAACTCCTAGCGACCCTACAGTAGAACATCCCCATAGGGTTTCCAAGGCTGTAAATTTTTATGGAAGCAGACTGCCACATCTTTCTCCTGCGGAGTGGCTGGTGGGTTCCAACTGCTGACCTTTGGGTTAGCAGATGAGTGCTTTAGACACTGCACCACGAGGGCTCTTGTGGAAGATAGTAATGGTGGATAAATATCAATAGATGTGTTAGAGTCCTATTGTAAGGTTATTTGAGTGCCAGGACAAAATGTTTCTGATTAATTTCAAAGACAATGAGGCATTTTAAAATTTTATAACTGAGGGTGGACAAGAAGATTGGGGCTGTGTTTCAGGATGATTAATCTGGTAGCTGTGTGTAGGATGGATTGGAGTGGGTGAAGGCACAGAGATCAATGGGATAGTTTTCCCAGTAGGCCAGGCAAAAAGTAATGAGTTCTGAATTAATGTGGGGGCAGAGGGAACAGATGTGAAAGTCAGTGCCAAAGCAATTGATTGAATGTGGGAGTTGAAGAAGAAGAGCATTAAGCTAGAGATGCCATTAATAGAATTGGGGAAGTTAAGGGGAGGAGTTTGTCTGGGATGGAGAGAATGGGTTTGATTTTGGACAAGCCGAGTTGAAAGAATATCAAAACACCCAGGTAGAGTGGTCAAAATGGCAGACAGAGAAGCCATTCCAGGGCCCAGGAGATAGTGGCAGGAGTTGGGAAAGGAGAGTAGTTCTACCCGGGTCTATTGACACAGAATAGGGGTCTGCACCAAGCTCAGATGCCAAGAACAAGAGAGGAAGAAAGAGAGTAGCAGTGATCTAGGAAGCAGGAGGAGGGTGTCAGAGTTTGTAAGAATCCCAGTAACAAGGGAAAGAATAAGGGGGTGCTATGAAGGACCGCAATGCCAAACAAGATAGGTCAGCAGAGGGACTTAACAAAATTTCGATGCAGGAAACAAAGCCAGTTTGTAGTAAATATTGCAATAAAAATTTCATTACCTGGTAGCTAATCAATGCTCCAGAGAGAGGTAACACTGTTCTCCTAAAGTGCTCTGTAAAACTTTTTCCTTCCATTTCTCCAGTCTAGAGACAATTTGGATTTTCCTAAGTCTGATTAGACTAAATCCCTTGCTGATTCAGTTATATCTTTGTTTTATCGCATATGTTCTCCAGCCACCAAAAAAATGGAGAAAGAAGTTTTCTAAAGGAAAACAATCACTTTCTTCTATCAAACCACTAGGTAGTTCATAGCAGGTTTTGTTTTCCCCAGGTAACTCTGCCTCTCATTGCTTTAGTTTTGTTCTTTTAGTTAAAAATATATTTTGGTAACAAAAATGTTTTAAATGAACTTCATGCTCATATTTCTTCCTGTATGCTTGTTTTCTATTCTTTTTCCTTCCTTCCCTACTTTTGAACTGCAATTGAGGCTTTGTGGATCTGTAGAGAATTAGAAGATGTCTTTGCTACTGCTACCTGCCATGCTTTTACTCAGCAAGCCTGCTCCTTTGCTCAGACAGATAGCTAGTGTTGTCTTACTATTAATCAATAGATGGAGCAGCAGAAATTGATGAGCTTTCTGGTCAATTAAATCAGATCATGTTTTTCATGATGAAAGTCCTGTTTTCAGTGGCTCTCACCATGAGACTAGGTGTCTTTTTCAGTGATAAAAATCCAAACAACAAAATCAGAAAACATCTAACTACCTATCACCAATTTGCATGTACTCAGTGAATGATAATTTTGCATGCATACACACACACACACATACACACACACACACACACACACTCACCACTTGTTTCTTATAGCATTCTTATAACTGCTAAATGGCGTATTACAGGAAATTTCATAGCCAGAGTTTTTGGTTCTATATCTTCACCCTGAAAATGAGTACTATCAGTATGAATGTCATGGATTGAATTTTGTTCCCCTAAAATGTGTCAACTTAGCTAGGCCATGATTCCTAGTATTATGTGATTGTCTACCATTTTGTCATCTGAGGTGATTTTTGTATGTGTTGTAAATCCTACCTCTATGATGTTAACGAGGCAGGACTCAATCTACAAGATTAGGTTGTGTCTTAAGTCACTCTCTTTTGAAATATAAAAGAGAGAAGTGAGCAGAGAGACAGGGAGACCCCATACTACCAAGAAATAAGAGCCAGGAGAATAGCACGTCCTTTGAACCCGGGGTCCCTGTGCTGAGAAGCTCCTCAACCAGAGAAGACTGATGACAAGGATCTTTCCACAGAGCCAACAGACAGAGAAAATCTTCTCCTGGAGCTGGCATCCTGAATTCAGACTTTTAGTCTCCTAGACTGTGAGAGAATCAGTTTCTGTTTGTTAAAGTCATCCACTTGTGGTATTTCTGTGATAGCAGCGCTAGATGGCTAAGACAATGAACATCTTTAAAATAAAGATCATCTCAGAAGAAGCAATTGAGCTATTCATGAAATATGTTGTCTGCATTTTTCATTTAAAGGGAGGTTTTTCTGTCACTAAAATATTAAAAAGCCTTCTAGACAATGACCTCCTTCTAGGTTGTAATGACCATCACAGTCCTTTATAAATTATAAACCAAGATCTGGACTGCCCAAGCTGTGAGCTGCACTGGGGCATGAAGTGACTTGGCAGAGATCTGGGAAATGTGATCAACCACCGGGCTTTGTCTATGATCTGGAAGGCAATGTCAGCAAATGGCATTTCATTTGCTGAGACCCTGAGAGCCGTCCGAGCAGGGATGAGCTTGGAATCATGTGAGATAGCCAAGTAAGAGAGGCAAGAGCTGACTCAAATGAGGAATAAAGCTTTTGAGTGAACCAGAAAGAACAGCTGAGAATGACAGGAAGAAGAAAGATAAGACATGGAACCGTGTGAAGGAATCTACAGCATAGTTTACTATTCTCTCAGCCCTATTTACTGTGCCAGCCATGAAGCCACTGTAGAGCTTCCAAGGCCATGTTTCTGATAATTGTGATTAAGCCAAAAAGAAAAGAAAAAAAGATGTGTAATTCTTTGCGTCCAGAGAATCTACTTCCAATCCACACTCCCAAGCCAAGACTGGAGTGCTTGGTACGGAATACAAGAGCAACCATCACCATCATCACAAGGTAATGGGAATACAGTGGCAAAGCGTTATGCCGGTCAGAATAGGACCAGCCTCTTTCTTGGCCTTAGCCCCCACCTGCCTTCACACTTTTCCCCATGTGCTTGAAACTGTTCAGATGTGCCCTAGAAATAGCAGTTATTACAGCAGAGGTGTAGCCTGGAAAGACTTGGTCCTTCCACAAAGTGGCCCCAGAAGAATCAGGCAGGTAGATGTTGAGACTGAACCACTGGGCCTCAACTACTAGGCTTAGGGACAGATGCCATCGGTTGGTTGCAGGGCAGGGAGTTAGCAGAATGGCAGCAGGGATAGCATGGGAAGGGAGAAGCCTTCTCATACAGAGTGGCACACAGGTGTAGTTATGAGGCTGAGGTCAGAACTAGGAAACTGTGGAGGGAGGTAAGACAGCTTGTGCGTGGCCTTCAGTCTGGTTAAACCCTGGGGTGGCTGGGTGATGTTGTCCACCCCCTCTCTCTAACCCTAGGGCTGATTCTCTGATGGCTGTTTTGTCTCTGGGCTTAACCTATGTGTTTGGTCTACAGCGATGGTATTAGAAGTAGATCACAGATAGCATTTAAACAGCCCCCTTGGAAGAAATAATCTTTTCCTGGTTTAAGTCCTCACTTAGAATGGATCTCCTTCATTTGCACAGTGCTGGGATGTTTTCTCTGTAACATCATTGGAGGTCTTTAGGCAACAGCTGCTCATGACAGAATGTTTAATCACTTTGTGCCCCATAGTGTGGGTTCATGGGAAGTATTTAGAGACCAATACAAGCCAGAGTATAAGCAGGGACTAGAGTTTCCCATCAATATACAAATCCATAAATATTTATTCTTGGCAGAAATGCTTTGGATGGCTTCTTACCTTCTTTCCAAAACGCTTCCTTTTCTCTGCTCTTCTAATTACACTAGGGAGAAAGCCTTTCTCGCTCGCTCTGTCTTTTTTTTTTTTTTTTAACAGCTGTTAAATCTCTCTTTTATCTGTGAGGTTATGATCTGGACAGAGCTCGAATAAGGGTGGGTCGGCCCAAGGGCTTCCCTTTGGCTTCCATTTATAAAAGGACACTGAAATATCACAGGAATAAATCAGAAATGGGGTAGCTGCCACTTTTATCCAGGACTCCACATGTGGCTCTTTATAGAACTGGCAAAATATAAATCAGGCCAACTCTTTCCAAAGTAGACAACAGCCTCAAATGAAGAGAAAAAGGCCTTCTTGATAACGCCGACCCTTCTTTAATGCAAACACTTAAATGTAAATGGAATAATATCTTGAAAACATTAAATTATATGTTTTTTTATTCCTCCTCTCCATATGTCTTATTCCCTGGAAGCCATCTGACATTATAGACTCAGAAAGTGGGAGGGGAAGTTCTACCTCAGGAAGGAGGAAAAAATGTAGAGAAAGTTCTGATATGAAAGAAAGAGGGCATAGAAATTCTTAACCCTTTGTCTCCTAGTTGATTGTCAAAATGAAAAGGAAATGGAAATAAGGTGAAACAGAGATGAAGAACATTTGTTCTGACTTTCCCTTTCTGGATTAAAGGTCTAACGGTCAGGCATGTATTAGGTGAGTTGAGGGAAGGCCCAAAGTTGAGGGGCTTTTGCCTCACTTTCCATTAAAAGGGTCTGAGAAGAGACCAACTTTCAAGGTGCCCCTTTCTACACTAACCTATGGAGGCCAACTCGGAATGAAATCTTTGAGGTAGACTGTGTATGCAGAGGGAGAACCTATTTCTACAGTATGGAAGATATTGAGAAATTCTCACATGTCCTGTAGAGACATGTGAAAAGTCGCCAGTAGATTGTGCTTATTGGTGCGCTTACCAGGAGGGATGTCACAGGGGTGTGAAGTGACCTTATAGCTAACAACTACTGGGCAGATCATTCTGCCCAGGTATCAACAGGGAATTACAGAGATTTCAAGAGTATACACAACACCAGCAATTTCTTAGGCAGGGCCAGTTCAGCAGGAGTGATCACAAGAGAACCGAACATGATTTCATCCATCACAGATTTTGTGTTTTGGAGTATGTGGAGGAGGGTAAGTCACCACCAGGGAGCCAAAGGACACTATCCCAGTGATCAGGGGAGCTGGAGGAGACCCATGTGTGGAAAAAGGAGATCTTCTTTTCCTGCCACCAGGAGGCCATGTGAGCCCTCCTTCCTCATCTCCTCAACACTTGCCTGCCATCTTGGAGAGGAGCAAAGGGAGGAAGGAAATCTGCAAGAGAAAGGACATTTATCTGACGACGATTGGAGCATATCAAGAGATTGTTTAATTTATTGAGTTGGACCAAGTTTAATAGATAAAATTGATTTTAATTTGTTCCTCTACTATCCAGTGAGGTGAGGGCTTGTGAAGAAAATCTGATAAACTCTGGGAAATGAAGAAACTCAGTAACTTAACACTTCTGAGTGTGCATTTAATTTGAGCTGCACTGTCTAAATCATGTTTTATGTTCATTTTTATATTTTATTTTATTATCTGAATTTTAAGAACTTTATATAGTCACCATGGGAACAGTCATTTTGTCCCCCATGTCCCCACTCTCTGACTACAGTTGGATGGTCCACATTGGATGAGTGATGCAAGCTGGGGCAATTGATACCTTTCATGCTTGAGCCAGTTGGGAGGCTACTTTTGCTTTTTTGTCCTTTTGAAAAGGTCCTCACTACCACTTCATCATCTCCCTGAGATTTTGGGAAAACTATGTAATCTCTCTAGTCTTCAATTTTGACATTCACTCGATACATAAAACTTCAGTACACACCAACAAAGGACAACTCAGTAACCATTCTCAGAACCTTTGTAAAATGAAGGGGTCAAAATTGTGTGCTTCCTTTCCAGTCATCCCGGCTTCAATCTCCATTGACCTTACTGATTTGGGTCACATGCCCATCCTTGGCTCAATCACTGTGGCCAGGAGAATGCAATGCTCTAATTAACCAAGTCGGAATATGTGACCTCCAAAAACCAAAAAACCCAAACCGAACCCATTGCTGTCAAGTCAGTTACAACTCATAGTGACCCTATAGGATGGAGCAAAACTGCTCCATAGGGTTTCTAAGGAGCAGCTAGTGGATTCAAACTGCCAACCTTTTGGTTAGCAGCCGAACGCTTCACCACTGCACCACCAGGGCTCCAGTATGTGACCTCAAAGACCCTTCTAATTTTAAGTTTATAGAACACTGCCTGTCTGTCAGTTTGTTGTACTATGGCGACTTCATGTTGCTGTGATGACGGAAGCTATACCACTGGTGTTTCAAATACCAGCAGGGCCACTCATACTGGATAGGTTCCAGTGCAGCTTCCAGACTAGAAAGTCCTGGTGATCTCCTTCTGAAAATCAGCCAATGTAAACCCTATGAATCACAACAGAATATTGTCTGATATAATGCTGGAAGATGAGTCCCCTAGGTTAGAAGTCTCTCAAAATACACAGTGGCTGCAACAATGAACTTGAGCATACCAACTACCATGAAAATGGTGCACAACCGGGCAATGTCTTGCTCTGCTGTACGTGGGATTGCCGTGAGTCAGAGCCGACTCGACAGCAACTAACAACAAGTTTGTAGATAGATTGACTTTCAAGTTTTAAAAGACTCCATCTTAATAGGACAAAGGAAGTCTACATAATCTAAAGTGGCCATGCATTCTGCAGAACTCTTCCTTCTTTGACACCCTGAAAATGCAGATGCTGGTGGGTGAAGTCTCATTATGATTAAGCTGTTCAGTCTCTTGTTGACGTTTAGAAAATATTAAGTAATCGTTTTCTAAGTTTTGAGGAGTATATATGAACCAAACCAAAACCATTTCGGTGGAGTCAATTTCCACTCCTAGCGACCCTGCAGGACAGAGTAGAACTGCTCCATAGGGTTTCCAAGGCTGTAATCTTTACGGAAGCAGACTGCCACATCTTTCTCCTGTGAATTTGCTGGTGGGTTTGAACTGCCAACCTTTCGGTTAGCAGCCGAGAACTATAACCACTGTGCCACCAGGGATCTTTCTATATATGAACAGTGAGGTGATTTTATTGATGGCTAGCTCTTATTCCATATTTTTTCCATAGTCCATCACAGGAAATAATATTCCAAAAAAGCTACACAAGTATCTGGTTGTGCCAAGTATCTTCTAAAAAAACAAATATTTTACTGAGCACAGGAAGACAAGTGAGGGGCTTCTGAATTGAAGGCAATTTTCGGCTGCTAAATTTCACCAGACAATAGAGTATTCTAAATTAACTACGGTGGTGAAGGGCAGAAGAGCTGTGTAAAAACCTACCTACTGTTTCCAAGCAGATCAGAAATATCTTGGACCTCGCAAGACTTGAACAGATTTTTTATATAAGAAGTAAAAAAAAAAAAAAAAAAAAAAAAGTTGAAAGTCATTCCTAATGAAAACCAATCTTTTTGTTCTATTATGCGTTGATGAAAGAAGTTTCATGATCATTAGAATGACTGAAGTTTGAATTCTTTTTAACGAATATTGCATTTCTGCCCATTAACAGGAGGTACCGCAGCAAGCCAGTCTTGAACCCGGTTTTCACTCCCTGTAGTGTTTCCATCAGGGGTTCTAGGAGTCAGCTCCTCCGAGCCCACTGAGGAGGAGTGCTTCACTAGCAAAATGTCATGTTAGGCAAAATGAAAGCAAGAACTGGTTTCAGGTTTAAATAGACATGCTATGAAGTGAACAAATAGGGAAATTTCTTAAAATAAGGAAGATCATGTTTTAATTAATTGACAGAGCAGTCGCACTGTGATGCAGTGCCCTGCCACCTCACCCATAGTATACATGCAGCATTTTGTCACTTGATTATTGTCTTCATTCTCTCAACGTGCTTCCCTCCTCCTGTGTTGTCCATCTCAATGGGTGATGCTACCTGCTATCCAACTTCTTAAACCAGAGGGTCATTGATCTTGGTTCCACCTCTCTGTAACCTACAACTCTCAACTTACACTCAATCATCAAGATTTGTCCAGCTTTTCTCCAAATATTTCTTGAACGGATCCATTTTTTTTTTTGCTATTCATTCTGTTACTTCTCTCAGGAAATCAGCCATTGGAATACTTCTATAGTTTTGTAGACTGTTTCAGTGTTTTTCTTTTTTACTTTTCTATTTTATTACAAAGCAATACAACCCCAATTAAAAAAAAAAAAAAAAACAAGAAAATACACACAAGTAAAAGAAAACTATAAAGAAAAGCTATTATCTATCTACTCATCTCTCATTTCAGATACTTATTAAAAAGGAATCAGAAATGAGAGTATGAAACACAAACAAAATTGCTTGAGGTTATATAAAGTTTTGCAAAACCATCTCATGGTGCTCAAAAACTAAACATACTCTAACTTCTAGTGATTGGGGATTTTTAGTTTCAACCAGTCATTTCAGTTCCTTAATTATCAAGGACCACGTTACAGCATATCCAGCACATAGCAAGTGCTTAGCCCAAACTTGCTCCATTGAAACTCAAAATGATGAAAATATTATCATCAAAAGTGAACTTGTGTTGGGAAGGAATATATCTATGGACATTCAGGGGTAAGCAGACCTCAGTTTGGAGGATTAGGGACTACTCATGATGCCCTGGTGGTACAGTTGTTAAGCGTTCGGCTGCTAACCAAAAGGCCAGCAATTTGAACTTACCAGCCACTCCTTGGAAACCCTATGGGGCAGTTCTAGTCTGTCCTACAGGATCACTATGAGTCAGAATCCACTCGATGGCAATGGGTTTTGTTTTGGTTTTTTTTGGAGAAGAGTACAAATTGACGCCTGGATACCGTAAGTCTAAATATTTTAAAGTTTTAAATCAAGTTAACAAAATTAATTAAATAAAATATTTTATCTTCATATATCGACAAATATACCTTCATCATAACTTGGAAGACTTGACCCTAGGTTTGAATGTAGATTTCTTTAAGTCTTTAGACTTCTGCTCTACAATGTGGTGGCGCTGGGAAAACCCACAGGTTGCAGGCCTTGTCTTCCCTCAGCATCTGTGTTCCACACCTTGAGGGGCCTGGCTTTCCAGGGTGGGCACGTTGGAGCATGGTGGTCTGCCATGGAGGGATGGACCCAGAGGAGGCACCCATACGAGCTTTGGAAGTGGGTTTGCTCTTTAGTCATGGGGTGTTTTACATACATAATGTGATTTGATTAATCATCTTTTTTTCTCTCAAAAAAACAACACATGTTGATTTATATCAGCTTATATACACCTTTCATTTACATTCTCTTTTTTTCATTGTCTTCTACTAGAAAACTTTCATAATCTGTTGTTTTCTATATCTGTATTTCAGGATGTATTTCCTAAATACCTTTGTCATCTGTTTTCCAATTGGTTTTGGCCAGTGGAAGGCACTAGCTTGAGACTGGAGAACTGGAGAAGAAACATTTCTTCCTGCTTTAGCACCCAGTCTATGGCTCTCCATGGCTACAACTCCTGCTAAGTAGCTATGTTTCTTCCCTTGGTCTTTGGTTAGGGGACAGTAACAGTGTCCCATTTTTTCTATTTTCTGTGTGCCTCTCCAGACCTTGTTTAATCCCTTAACCCTGCCCACACTTCTGAAAGCAGTCCTTTCATTAAAGTCTTTTTATTTGAACCATCTCAAATGAATTAAAATTTCTACCAAGTTGCTGAATGAGACAACATTAATATACATCCAAACCCCAAGACATTAATAGGGGTTTTCTCAAGATGGTGATATTTATGGTTAACTTTTATTTTTTTCTCTATACTTTTTTTTTGTTTGTTTGTATTTTTGCATTTTTATTTTAAATAAGAATACAGGTATTCATCACTTAACAGCCATTCAGGCAATGTCAGATTGCATATACGTTAGTGGTTCCATAGGGTGTTTTTTTTGTTTGTTTCCCCCTAATGGTTTTAAAGACCCCAAACCCTCAGAGTCAAGGAGCAACTGGACTCCAGGGCACATCACAATCTCCGCCGCACCTTCTCCTGCACCTCCTCCTTCTTCTCGGTTTCATTCCCTCGTCCAACTGCCTTGCAGCCTTTCACTCCCAGTGCAGGGCAGAGCCTGACGGAGCTCCTCTGCTCCTGCTGCGGGTGCTGATGGCGGCGGTGGTGCCGGGGGCGTTCATGGGCTCCAGGCTCCATGCAGTGACAGTGGCGCAAACCCTGTCCCTTCAGCCATTTCTCAGTGCTGCAGGCTCGCCCCGTCCTGTGCCCAGACTTGCACAAAGTCCGGATCCCTCCAAAGCCCTGATCCCTCTGCCGACATCTGGCCCAGCTATATCCAGTGGATACCTCTCTCAAGCTTTGTCCAAAGAGCTCCCATAAGGTTTTAATATAATAGACTTCAGGGATTTAACTACAGATTGTATGAGTACTGCCTGCATATAATAAAATGGTGTTTGAATAACGTCCAGATTGCATAAGGTCCTATTTCACAGAACGTGTCATGGACGTTAAGCGATGCATACCTGTGTACTATAATACATTCTAAGAAGAAAATAAGATAAATATTTTTTAAAAGTGACTCTTTTGTACAACGTTGAGCTAATGTGCATTTTGGTATTGTTTACAGCACAGAGTGCCAGCGAAAATGAGGGAAACCCTCAATAAAGTGGATTGACCCAAGTGCCACAACAATGGACTCAAACATTCCAGCGATCACGAAGATCATGCAGGACTCGGCAATGTTTTATTCTGTCATGCATAAGGTCATCATGAGTCAGAGCTGACTCGATGGCAACTAACCATAACAAATACCAAATTAAAGCTTGTAGATGCTGCTGTAGTTGGAAATACGTTTTATTTGTTCCTTGTAACCCTGTGAAGTGAGTGGACAATCATCACCATCCCAGTTTTACCTATGAAAAAATGAAAGCTTCGAGACTGAAAGAGATTTACCTACATTTCACAGCTAGTTATAAGATTGGAAGCTACATCTCCTAATTCAAGTTTAGCTTTTTTTTTCTAATAAATGTAGATGTCATGTAGGCCTAAGTTGTAGGCTGTACCATTTGTATAATGATGCTTGATGCTTGAACTTCAATATTTTACTTCAAAAATCATCATATACATTCAAATTAAAGTGTTTTTTTCCCACGATAAAAATAAATTTGCTCATTTGGAAAATGCATATATAGTGGATGCATTAAAAAAAAAAAAAAAAAAAAAAAAAAAAGCCTATCTCTAGTGACATTAGACATTAGGAGTCCTGGTGGCACAATAGTTAAAGTGCTGGGCTGCTAACTGAAAGGTCGGTAGTTTGAACCCACCAGGTGCTCCATGGGAGAAAGACGTGGCAGTCTGCTTCTGTAAAGCTTACAGCGTTCGAAACCCTATGTGACAGTACTACCTTTTCCTATAGGGGTGCTGTAAGTCAGAATCGACTCGATGGTAGTCAGTTGGGTTTTTGGTGTTTAATGACATTGGCTGTTAGAATATTTAACAAAAAAACCCAAAAAACCCAAATCTGTGCTGTCAAGTTGATTCCCACTCATAGTGATCCCATAAAAACATCTGTATGAACTGTTTTGTCAGTCTCTATATTAAAGGAACATAAAAAGGGAAGCCCAACTGAGAACATCCTTGTAACAAATAAGCAACTCTCTCACCCGCAAAAAGCTCCCTAAACCCCAAATTCTACTTCTTAAAGAATATTAGGGGCCCTTTGACTCATTTTTAAAATTATCAGTTCAAATTTTCATTTCACATATCCAAATGCCAGAGTCCTCCTGCATGTAAAATTCCCATTAAATTTCATGGTATCTCTGGGCATAAAATATATGATGTCTGATATTTATGAGTGATGTGAGAGTAGTGTCATATCTGGAGTTTTATTTCAGTTGCTGATATTGCTTTGTATCTTTTGATTCCTGGATCATTTTGGTGCATTTCACTACTTACTGTTGTAGCTCTACTCGAAAAATGTTCATTTTGCACTTTTAAAAGTATGTGTAACTCTGCATGGTTGAGGGCACACTACTTCCAAGGGTATTTTTTTTTTTTTTTTGGTTACTAGCATTGCTTTTGTTTGCTTCTTTGGTTTCTTCAATACTTCTTTTTACTCCACAGACAGTTCTTGCATCTTGCCTTTAAGCAGGTTACCAGTCTTTTTAAAATTTCTCCTGAAATCTATTTGTCTTAGTCATCTAGTGCTGCTATAACAGAAATACCACAAGAGGATGGCTTTATCAAACAGAAGTTTATTCTCTCACAGTCTAGGAGGCTAGAAGTCTGAATTCAGAGTGCCAGCTCCAGGGAAGGCTTTCTGTCTTTGTCTGCTTTGGAGGAAGGTCCTTGTCATCAATCTTTCTCTGGTCTAGGAACTTCTCAGCACAGGAAACTCGGGTCCAAAGAAAGCGCTGTACTCCCGGCGCTGTTTTCTTGGTGGTATGAGGTCCCCCGTGTCTCTCTGCTAGAGTCTCTCTTTTATATCTCAAAAGAGATTTGATTTAAGATACAACCTAACATTGTAGATTGAGTCCTGCCTCATTAACATAACTGCCACTAATCCCACTTCATTAACATCATAGAGGTAGGATTTACAACACATAAGAAAATCACCTTAGATGACAAAATAGTGGGCAATCACACAATACTGGGAATCATGAACTAGCCAAGTTGACACGCATGTTTTTGGGGGACACAATTCAACTCATAATATTATTCATCTCGTTCAGAACCATTTTCATATTAAACTTTCAAAACTTTTTCTATATGGAAAATAAGCAACCTCTTACTTATGAGTTTTAACCAGTCATCTATCTTTGGTTGGAGACTATTTTGGCCTTAGTCACTTAGATCATAAGCCTCAATGGCACAGTGAATGAGATTGTTTTTCTGTGACTTTGTGTCCCTCTAAGTTCCCTGTCGGAGCCCCGGTGGTGCAGTGGTTAAGAGCTCGGCTGCTAACTAAAAGGTCGGCAGTTTGAATCCACCAACTGTTCCTTGGAAACCCTATGGGGCAGTTCTTCTCTGTCCTATAGGGTGGCTATGAGCCAGAATTGACTGGATGGCAATTGATTTGGTTTGGTTTTGGTTAAGTTCCCTGTCAGTCATCCATGAATAATCTGTAAGGAGGATGTTTGGGATCCCACAGTCTACTCATCCTGTCCTCTCTGCATGAGAGTGAATTACTATAAATGGCACTGGGCAACTTTTCTGGCCACAGGAGAAGAGGTAGCTGGCACTGCAACTCTTGGTTAATTGGAAGGTTCTTTGTTTTTTCCTGTGACAGGAGATGAGAGACTTTTAGAAGTACAGTGTGAAAGGAGACAGATGCCACCTGTGTGAGGAAGGTAGTAACTGCCTACAGTACTTTCAGAGTGAAGGGCAGGTAAATTTGTGTGTTGAAGTTGTCACGATTTCACTGCAATGGAGAATCTGAAATTTGTTTCTATGTGATTAGGTTTATCCAAGTTGGAGAGCACAGTATTTATAATCCCCACCGTCCCTTCCCGTGGATTTTCCACACAGTGGTTTCATTATGAGTCAGCATGAAACAATAGAAAGAGCACTGGAACTGGAATCAAAAGATGTGAGCTCCAGCCCAGACTCAGCTGCTTAACCACTCTGTGAAGCTGCACAAATTTTCACCTGTTTTCATCTGTAAAATGGGGTAACCACTCATGAACTGCCTAGTGAGATACTATATGGTAAACATGCTTTGAAAATGGTTACGTTCTATACAAATTTAAAGGATTATTATTTCAGCGGGCTTCGATGTCGGGGTTATTTCTACTGTTAATACACTGACAATCTTCACATCTTTATCTCCAACTCCAGTTTTTCTCCCGAGCTCATATGCATATTTTCCATTACTCGCTAGACATCCCCTTAAATGTCACTAACCAAATCCCATTCCATGGAGTTGATTCTGACTCATAGCAACCCTTTAGGACAGAGTAGAACAGCCCCATAGGGTTTCCAAGGCTGTAAATCTTCTAAAAAAATATTTTTTTTTATTGTACTTTAGGTGAAGGTTTACAGAACAAATAGTTTCTCATTAAACAGTCAGTCACAACTTGTTTTATGACATTGGTTAACAACCCCACGACATGTCAACACGCTCCCTTCTCGACTTTTTTTTTTTTTTTGGTGAAAATATACATAGCCAAAGACACACCATTTCAAAAATTTCTACATGTACAATTCAGTGATGTCGATTACGTTCTTCCGGTTGTGCTGCTATTCTCACTTTAGATGAAGGTTTACAGAAAAAAAGTTTCTCATTAAACAGTTAGTACACATATTGCCCCATGACAATGGTTAAGAACCCCACTACATGTCAACGCTGTCCTTACTCAACCTTGGGTTCCCTATCGCCAGCTTTCCTGTCCCCTTCTGACTTCTAGTCCTTGTACCTGAACTGCTGTGCCTCATTAGTCCCATTTTGTTTTATGGGGCTGTCCAATCCCCAGCTGAACGGTGAATCTCGGGAGCGACTTCACCACTGAGCTAAAAGGGTGTCTGGGGGCCATACTCTTGGGGTTTCTCCAGTCTCTGTCAGGCCAGTAAGTCTGGTCTTTGTTTGTGAGTTAGAATTTTGTTCTACATTTTTCTCCAGCTCTGTCCGGGACCCTCAATTGTGATCCCTGTCAGAGCAGTCAGTGGTGGTAGCCAGGCACCATCTAGTTGTACTGGACTCAGTCTGGTGGAGGCTGTGGTAGTTGTGGTCTATTAGTCCTTTGGACTAATGTTTCCTTTGTGTCTGTAGTTTTCTTCATTTTCCTTTGCTCCTGAAGGGGTGAGACCAGTGGAGTATCTTAGATGACTGCTCACAGGCTTTTAAGACCCCATGTGCTACTCACCAAGGTAGAATGTAGAACATTTTCTTTATAAACTGTGTTATGCCAATTGAGCTAGATGTTCCCCGAGACCATGGTCCCCACAGCCCTCCGCCCAGCAATTCAGTCCCTTGGGGAGTTTGGATGTGTCAATGGAGCTTCCATGACCTTTCCTTGGGCAAGTTGTGCTGGCTTCCCCAGTACTGTGTACTGTCTTACCCTTCACCAAAGCTACCACTTATCATCTATTTAGTATTTCCCCCCACCCCTCCCATCCCTCATAGCCAACAAAGATTGTTACTTTTTTTGTGTAAATTTTTTCATGAGTTTTTACAATAGAGGTCTCATACAATATTTGTCCTTTTGTGATTGACTTATTTCACTCACCAAGGCTGTAAATCTTTACAGAAGTAGACTGCCACATCTTTCTCCTGTGGAGCAGCTGGTGGGTTCGAGCTGCTGACTGTTTGGTTAGCAGCCCAGCACTTAACCATTGCACCACCAGGGCTCCTAAATGTAACTAAAGACACATTCAATCTAACATGTCTTAAACGATACTCGTTTTCTTTCTGAACCTGTTCTTCTTCTCCTGCATTATGGTCAATGGCACCACTATATGCCTTGTCAGTTAAGACAGAAATCTGAGAAGCATCCTTTACTCTCTTCCATCCTACATATCCAATAAATGAGTAAAACCTGTTTATCTGCCTCCATAACATCATTTGATTCCATTCACTCCTCTCCATTACTATCTGTGTCCTAGGTTAGGGTCCTTGTCATTGTGGAAGAAATACTGATTTAGCATTATTCTTTTGGAACTATACATTATTCTTTTCTCAAATATCTCTGTAGGGAGAAATTCAACAGCAAAGGCCAGAAAGTGAATTCATGCCTCTTATGGAGTGGCTTCTATACACATGGGGTTGCCATGAGTCGGAATTAACTAGATGGCAATTAACAATAGCATGTAGTGGAGGAGTTACAGAAGGAAGTCAGTGAAGTCATAGATATTGAGTTAATTCTCTCATTACTAGTGTGTATATTGGAATCCCTGGGTGGCACAAATGGTTAGGCAGTTGACTACTATCTGAAAGGTTGGCCGTTTAAACCCACCCAGATGTGCCCCGGAAGAAAAGCCTGGTGATCTGTTTCTGAAAGGTGACAGCCTTAAGAACCCTATGGAGTGCAGTTCTACTCTGTAACACACAGGTAGCCATGAGTTGACCGTGTATATTACAATTCAAGTTAGTAAATTTAATTTTATGATACAAGTTTAATTTTTCAACTTTCCTCCATATTTTCTTACAACGGTATAAAGTCTATCCCAGTGCTTGTCTTTCTCAAGGGCTCTTGTGCCAACAACTTCCCTTCCTCTTGAGATTCCTCATAAAATATCATTGTGATATGTGCTGTACGGTTTCAACTGCAATTTTAGTCAAGTTTGAGTCAAACTTTGAGTGGGCTTAGAATTTTCTATCTCTGCATAGTCTTTTACTAGACTATTGAAATGATTTATTGGTTTTCTCATCTTTAGCTTCAGCCTCTTCCAATCCATTCCATATTGACACCAACGATCTTTCTAAAATGCAAATATAATCAAGGCACGTTCCTATTCTAAACCTTCAGTGGGGTTGGAACCCTACAAAACGCATGTGACATACATTTGCATAATGTGCAAGGTTCTCTATAATCTAGCCTCTCTGGGTCATACTTTCCAGTTTCCCCCTTGAATATCCCACACTTCAGCCTTTTAAACTGCCCGCAGTTACCTGTGTATACTATGTAGGTTCATGTCTCCGTGTCTTTATCTGCATTTCCCTCTCTCACTATTTTCCTCTTCCCTTCCCAGTGTGGTGAAGTCCTGCTCCGTTCTTTTCTTGTATTTTTTAAAATGTTTTATTTTGAAATAATTTAAGACTTAAAAACATTGCAAAATAGTGCAAAGCATTTCTCTATCTCCCTCACCGATATTCCCCTGGCTTCTAGGTGCTGTTCAATTTTACTATATCGTGCCAAGTATGCTAAAAAATGTATCCCAAGCATTTCTTACCAAGGCATCAAGGTAACACCGCCTTCTAACATTTCTGGTTAAATAAATGTCTCATGGGGAGTAGTAAGTCTATTTTTCAGTATTTACTGAAATGGAAAAGTTACAGCTGTTTACTTTGGGAAGGCAAGAAAACCAAAGGTAACCAGATATGAAATTGGTTCCCTCTGCTTTTACTTGTGCTTCAAATATTTAAACGGTGGTGAATTCTGAAATATACTGTTAGTATATTTCAAGAGTAGTAAAGAAAATTGCAAAGCCATCTATCATAGTCATCTACCACCTTGTCTTGTACTCTAAGAAAAGAGGGGGAATGTGGAGTAGGCACTTCCAGGAAGGACCAGGTTGTAATTTGCCGTAGGGAATATTCTTTTCTCCCTGATAGCCCTATCCCAGTTCTTAAGTTTGCGTTCAGTTACTCATTCTTTGTCCCATCTGCTTCTCTTTATCAAACTACACATCACACTATCTTGTGATCACTATCTCATTTATTTATCTTTACTAGACTGTGATCTCTTTGAGGGGAAGGGTCACATCTTAGTTATTTTTATTTTTTGGCAATGCTTATTACAGTGCCTGGCAGAGAGTAGGAATTTAATGATGTTTGTTGACTGACTGACTGATTGATTAACTGAATTAATGAAGTGCAGCAGAAATTAACAACAGTGACTTTGAGGCATATAAACTGTCTTTAGAAGGGACCCCACGGCATTAAAAAAAGAAGAAAAATTCTTTTCTTGTGACAGCTCTTGGCAGGGTATATTTTCTTTCTCTAAATCTTCTTGGCTGACATACCTAGTTATCAGAATTTTTGAGAACTACTGAGATGTGTTTGAAGTCTGTAAAGTTATTTTAGCATTTATGAGACCAATGTCTACCTCTCCTGGTTGTGTCTGTCAGGCGCTGGTGTCATCTCTAAGACCTTTAAGGCTTAAAGCTA
Source organism: Trichechus manatus latirostris (assembly GCF_000243295.1). Classification (NCBI taxonomy): domain Eukaryota; kingdom Metazoa; phylum Chordata; class Mammalia; order Sirenia; family Trichechidae; genus Trichechus; species Trichechus manatus. Next base: position 5,365,909 of record NW_004443958.1, read on the forward strand.
TAGGTCTGTTCTGTCTGTGGTTCATGAAGGCATCTTTCCATTTTAAAAGATGGTATCTTATTCAATCCTAAGTTTTTCAACTATAGAAAGCAACCCTAAAACTCTTCCTTAAAATTACGAACAGTGAATCAGAAAGGAGATAATTTTTTTTTTTTTTTTTACAGAGCAAATTCGAAAAAGTAAACATGAGAAGCAATGTGGTTCCTTTTACATCAACTCTCCATTAATCTAAGCAATGAGGCAGAAGCCCTTTTCCCAGGGTTGGCCCCCAACTTTCTAGTGGTTCCTGTCTGAGCTCAGCTAAGTTACTTAGATAAGTATTGGCTGCTGGTGGTCTATTCATCCTATATAGATTAGGCTTTATGGATTAAGCACTCAGCTGCTAACCAAAAGGCTGGTGGTCCGAATCCACCCAGCGGCTATGTGCGAGAAAGACCTGGTGATTCTGTTAAGATTACAGCCAAGAAAACCCTTTGGGGCAGATCTTCTCTGTCACATGGGGTCACTATGAGTGGAAATCGACCTGATGGCACACAGCAACAACATCTCCGGGGTCCTGGGGAGCTTGTTATAAATACAGACGTCAAGGCTCTTGCTCATGGTGATAAAGGGATGGCCTTGGATGGACACTTCAATGTTTCTGTTCCTTAAGCCTCTGATTCTTTCTGTCATTTTAAAGAAAGAAAGAAAAGGAGAAGAGAAGAGCATCTTCGAGGGGCTTGCCAGAGAAAGCCTGTTATCGTTAGGTGCTGTCGAGTCAATTTTCGAATCATAGCGACCCCATGTGACAGAGTAGAGCTGCCCCATAGGATTTTCTTTACAAAAGTAGATTGCCAGGTTTCTCCCACGGAGCCACTGGGTGGGTTTGAACCACCGACCTTTTGGTTAGCAGCTGTGCACTTAACCATTGATCCACCAGAGCTCCTTAGAATAAGTCTAGCCCAAACCCGTTGCCATCGAGTTGATTCTGACTCCTATCGACTCTATAGGACAGAGTAGAACTGCCCTGTAGGGTTTCCAAGGAGGAGCTGGTGGATTCAAACTGCTGACCTTTTGGTGAGCAGCCATAGCTCTTAACCACTGTGCCAAGTCCAGGTGCTTATTATCTCTAACCAACAGTAATAATAATAAAAAGATACTTTCCAATTGAATATTTTTGATACCAAAAACGTTTGTCTGCTCCTTTTAGTTTCTTAACTTCCTCAGTAAGATTGAAGTGTGACTTCTGTTCTTGTCTATTTAATTAACACTGTGATGGTGTCTGTTTTAATTTTACTCTAAGACCTATGAATTTTGGAGACAAACAGATAAGATTAAGAATAAAACGAAAGTACTTCATTTCATCAATTGCAAAATTCACACCTTTTACATTTTAATATCTGAAACTGGAATGCATCTTACAGTTGATGGCATTTATAATCTCTGCTAAGGAGACAGCAGTTATGGTGTCGTTGGCATTCTTTTATAGGCACAAACCTTCAAGGTATCAGCATCAAGACTTGCTGAACGGATGCCAGCAGCTTGGAAGGAAATTCCAGAGATAGTATGGGAGCACTCTTCTAACCCCTGGAAACTGATTGTGGTTAAAAGTATTGGCGGTTCTTCTAGAACAACAGCCAAAAGGAGATGTTGATATTGTTGTTGTTGTGTTGTTGTTGACTCATAGTGACCCCATGGGACAGAGTAGAACTGCCCCATACAGTTTTCTTGGCTATGATCTTTATGGGAGCAGATTGCCAGGTCTTTCTACTGAGGGGCCACTGGGTGTTTGAATTGCCAACCTTTTGGCTAACAGCTGAGCGCTTAACCGTTTGTGCCTTCTGGGCTCCTTCAAAAGGAGACTAACTCTATATAATTGAAAAACTATGTTAAGAGCCACACAGCAAAGGCTTTTTCATGATATTACAGATTATTTTAGGAAATGCTTCATCCCCAGCTATATCACCGGCACTTTTCATGTGATGTCTGGACTAAATGGGCAATCCGTAACTCTGTATTCACAACGATGGCTTGTTTCATTAGCTTTCCTTGCTCTCCGTACTCTCCTCTTCTAGGCCCTATTTCTCTGGAGATACTTACGGAGGGTTTGAGTTGGACTAAAAATCAGCCCAGCCCAAGCCAGCAAGGGTCAGAGATCATCATTAATTATCTCCTGTGTCCCTGAGATAGAGCAGGTCAAGTTTTGAGAAGTCAGCCATTCAACAGACTTATAAACTATAATTGGTTCCACTAAGACAGAAACACAGAGTCATATTCAAAGAATCAATAGTCTCAGTCAATTATTAAAGTAGGTTAATAGCCACTGAGTGTCCAAGGACTAATGCCGGCTATGCAGTGATCCATTCCCTGCTTTAATTATAATAGGTTTAGGTCCTTAAAGCACAGGGCACTGCCTAGATGAAGTATGTAATGACTCCTTAATAATGAAAAGTGATGTGTATATACAGGGACAGTGAGCAAGAACCAAGTGATTTAAATAGAAAAAAAGAAAAAAACCAGCTGGGTCACAGAAAATGCACCTTCAAAGAATTTTAAGGTTAAGAAAGCACTGGTTTCGTTTTGTGCCAGATTAATGGTCTTTACTGAGTCCCGGGGCTTCAGGATTTGAGCTATCAGTAATTTACCCACGTGGGTAGTTAGGGAGAACAGTCTGAAAGGCTCGAAAAGAGGCAATAGGTGGGTGATCTGGTAGGTATGTTTACCGTGAAGATGTGAAGTATGGAACTAGCGAATTTGATGAGAATTGAACGTCATGTAAGAAGACCCACTAGAACTGTGTGGAGTGCAGGACTCTGCATTAATTAACGGGGAAAAAAGTCTTGGGTTAGGAGAAGCTATGGTATAAGGTAAGAGCTGGGTCAGGAATGGGGAATGAACCTGGCTTTTTAGACTGCAGAATCAGAAGAGAAGAAAAGCACTAGGCAGTTTAACTTAGTGACGGGATAGGACCAAAGCCCAGGAGATAGATCTATTCTTTAGCTCAGAGAAAAGTAGCAGTGGCTAGGAGAAGGTAAGCAGGGTCAAAAACTGCTCATGTCATTAGGAAGTCATTGGAAGGAAAGTACAAAATATAATCTGTGCCATGACGAAAGGAGCCCCAGTGGCTCAACTGTTAAGCACTCAGCTGCTAACCGAAAAGTTTGCAGTTTGAACCCACCCAGTGGCTCTTCAGGACTGAGACTCACATTCCTCTAGCTGCAGGGAGAAGCGGTCACCGTCAGCTCTCAGCTCAGTTTCTTTCTAGGAATTGTCCTCAGCAGAGGAGAGCCACCTAAACTTTTAGCTGGGATCGAGTCACATCAAATGACTTGATGGGAGGTGATAAAGTTTGCCCAGCCCTCTTGCCTTATGGCGAGCTGACGCCGAAGAACCATTCCAGCTCCAGAGCTCTCTGTGGGATTGGCCAAAGCTTTAGTTGTTACTGCATTGTAGCTCAATAACTCTCCCTGCCCAACCAACTCTCCTTTCTCTCTCATAGATGTAGATTCTGGATTTACTCCACAATAAATTTCCCGCATACAAACTTTTATCTTGGTCTGTTTCGCAAGTAGCCTGACCTAAGACACCCCTCTTTCTCTGCCATGTGTAGAGAGAAGTGTTTCAGATGGTGCAGCTACTAGGTGGCAAAGTCTCAGTTGATCTGGGTCTGTGGGTAGAGTGGAATCTTCGCTGACCTGCATGGATATGTGACATGAGTGAGAAATGAAACTTTATTGTGTTAAGCCACTGAGATTAGGAGTTAATGCTCTACTCCAGCCTAACCTAGCCTATCTTGACTAATACATACACTTACAGCGTCATCCACGGTCTTAATTCTACTGGTGGGCAGATGTGGGCCAGCCAGCATCTGAGTCCCTGTATTCAACCCATATTCAAAGTATCCCCACTGGTGACAAAGGACAAAGATTCAGAAATTAAATAATAGAGACTTTATATACTCAGTACTGTCCTAAGACTGAAAATATTTTTGGCTATGATTTTCTCTGAGTAATATAATGGACCTATTTAATAGATAAACCCACTTCAGGTTAATGAAGTATAGCAGGGCTCCCGCTTTCTGTTCTACACGGTTTGATTCTCCCAAATCTAATAGGGGAGAGATACAACAAGTGGGGAGGGGACAAATTGGCCTCCTAGCATCTGCTACCTGTGGAGTGTGCCAGTCAGAATTTCTTCATTGAGACATCCCAGAGGAGAGCTCCGGCGCCCTGGAGCCTGGGTGAGGCAGGATGCCATGAAGGTCTTCCCCAGGTTTTACAGAAGGGCTGAATAGATATTCCTGAGCTGCACATGTGGAGCATTGTGACTTTGCGTATCTAATTTGACCCGTGTGTCACATAAAAGAAGAAAGCAGGAAGGGCTTGTGGTTTTACTAAGCTGTCCTGGGGGATGCACAATCTCCCTTTTGCCCTGGTACTCCCCACTCCTCTCAGTCAAGCAGGGAGTCCCTGCATGGTGCAAATGGTTAAGCACTTGGCTCCTGACAGAAAGTTTGTAGGTTCAAATCCACCAAGAGGCACCTTCGAAGAATGTCCTGGTGATCTACTCCTGAAAAATCAGTCACTGAAAACCTTATGGAGAACAGTCTACTCTGACACGCATGGGGTCACCATGAGTGAGAGCTAACTCAACCATAACTGTTGAGCAGTATCTTCTGGAGATTCCATTCTTTTCCTCCCAGGAAGCACCACCTCTCACAAGTGGAAGTCTTAACCCTTTATTTCTTGTCTTTTTTTTTAAATACATCTACTCCTCATTTATCGGCTATCTCATTGTCTGACATTTTGCATTTATGACAATAGTAAAAATCTACTATCCAACTATTCTGTGCATTAATGACATATGTCTGGCAATAACAAATGCTGAGGTGCAAGGCAAGAGTAACGCTGGCTGTGATTGTTAAGATTACGTGTCAGCTTGTCTGAGCCATGATTCTCAGTGGTTTCGCAGTTATGTAATGATGTAATTTGGCAGTTATGTAATGATGTAGTCATCCTACATTTTATGATCTGATGTGGTCATCCTCCGTTTTCACGTAACACTGATTTTTGCACAACTGCCTGGTCTTTGGAACCTAACCGTGTAGATAAGTGAGGAGTGGATGTAATATTTTATTGTATTTTCAGTGAAAGTTTACACAACAAATTAGGTTACCATTTGATAATTTCTATACAAATTGTTTAGTGACATTAGTTACATTTTCCACAATGTGTCCACACTCTCTTTAATTCCGTTCTTGTTGTTCTGTTTCCAGTGCTCTTTGCTTTAGAGTAATTGTTGACCTTTTTGGTCTCATTTGGATGATTTTTTAATGGAGCACTGTACTCATGAGTAATATCCTTTATTTTGTGCACCAATCTGACATTTCACTAAAAGATGATCTCAGGGGTTAGTTTCTGTTCAAGATTTAAAGAGTATCTCAGGGCAATAGTCTCAGGGAGTCCTCTAGTTTTAAGCGATCTGGCCAAAATTTTAAGAGCTCTCAATTCATGCAACCAACTAACTACTGAATATCTCTATGTGGATTTTCCATGGGAACCTCAAACTCACCACATCCCCAACTGAATTCTCCATCTCCCATCTCTCTCCAACCAGCTTCTTTTTGGATGAGGGGACATGGATTCTCATCTCAGCTAATGGTACCACCATGAATGAGTTGCCCAGACCTGCAATCTGACTCCTACTTTTTTCACACCCCAATACCCAACCAATTACAAATTCTTAAGTATCTTCTTTTTAACATCCTTCAGATCTTTTCACTTCTCTCCATTCCCACTACTGCCTCTGTAAACAGCCACTATCTCCCACTGGATTCTGTCAGGTTCAAGTAGTGTATCTGCGTTCATTTGATAGTCAGCCCTCTGCAAACCACACACCTCACTGCAGCTGGAATGATCATCCTAAAGCACACACCTAATCACAACTCTTTCCTGCTTCCAGCTTTTCAGGGATGTTGTTTGCCCATCAGGTAAGTCTAATTGCCCCTAGCATGACATATATAGCTCCTCCTTACCTGACTCTTGTTCACTCTTCCAGGCACATCTCTGACCTCTCCTCTTCTCATACTCACAGTCTGGCCATGCTCTTTGGGCTTCTCTGGACAGGTGTCTTTTGCACCTGGGATTCAGTACTGTTCTTTTTTGCATGGAACAAATCTTGATCAGTCCTAATCAATTTTTAAAGACTCATCTTATCTATTAACTCCTCTGAGAAGCCTTGTCTATGTTGACTCACCCTTTCACGCGTTCACTAAATATTTATTGAAGACCCACTATGTGCTAACGAGTTACCATCTAGTCATTTCTGACTCATGGCAACCTCATGTGTGTCAAAGTAGAGCTGTGCTCCATAGGGGTTTCAATGGCTGATTTTTAGGAAGTAGATTGCCAGGGCTTTCTTCCAAGGTACCTCTGGGTGAACTCAAACCTGCAATCTTTTGATTAGCAGCTGAGTGAGTTAACTGTTGGCACCATCCAGGGACTCCCACCATGTGCTAAAACAACAACAAAAAACCAAACCCGTTGCCATCTAGTCAATTCCAACTCATAGTGACTCTATAGGACAGAGTAGAACTGCCTGATAGGGTTTCCAGGGAGCAGCTGGTGGATTCAAACTGCTGACCTTTTGGTTAACAGCCGAGATCTTAACCACTGCACCACCAGGGCTCCCCACTGTGTGCTAGGTGGTATTAAATGCCTGGGTACTGGATTTGGTGCCAGTCCCTAACGTGTCTGTAGTACCCATACTTAGCTCTGTTCACTTGTCACATTGTATTGTATTTGCTTTTTTTTTTTTTTGTTAATTCCTCCCCCACTAGACTGAGAGCACTTCTGGGTAAAACCCAGGCCTTATCTGTTGTTGTATTGCAACATCCAGGTCAGTGCCTGGAATAAGGAGTACAGGGGCTCAGAAAATATTTCTAGAATGGATGAATGAACTATTTCTTGTCATCATTTTTTTTTTTTTTTTAATCCTAAAGCACACAAACAGTCAGATTGGGTTCATAAATAATCTGAAAACATCTTTTTTTATTTTTTTTTCTCTTTTTGTAGTTAAGTTGAGAAGGACCCTTCATCTCAGCAGGAGCCTGACCACTTGCCCCCAGAGGTCAAACCACAGCAGTCTTCCCAGAATCTCTAGTCAGTTCTTTTTTGATGTAACCTACCTTGCTTCTGTGAGTCCAAGAGACAGAATGCCAGAGCCGGGGGCGGATGACCCAGTAAGCAAGGTAAGCACAGCTTATTTGTGCTTAATAACTAATCTGTAGTGAACAATTTCACCAGGGTTTGTGGTGAAAAACATGTGAAATTGTTCATTACCGATTAGTAAGTAAGCACAAGTAAGCCCATGCTTACCTTGCTCACTGGGTAATCCGTCCCTGTCAGGGATTGTAAATTTGAAAAGAGGCTTTGATTCGGTAGGATGGTGCTGGGGGTTGGAAGAGAGACAGATGCCAGCCACATCTAGAAGCAAAATCTTTGATGTGGTGAAAAAATGTGAAATTGTTCACTACAGATGAGCTGGTAAGCAAGGTGAGCACTGTGCTTCCCTTGCCTATTGCATAATCTGCCCCGGCCAGAACTTTCTTAATATGGCCTTATGTCCCTATTCTTACTGTAAATTATCTCAAAAGAGGCACTGACAAAGCCAGTTTCACAGTGAGGGTGTGTTTAAATATGTACACACTGAAGATGGAGAAGTGGTTTCCTGTATTGAAACTGTCTTTTACCTTTCAGAAGCCCTTTATTCCATTTTGTTACATATCCTTGTCATTCCCAAAGAGAAAAGCTTGATTTGCAGCCAGCTTTCAGCTTCTGCCCTGCCTCCTCAGCTAGACTTGGCACTGTCACAGGAACCATATGGTAAAACTCAATATATTTGTTGAATTGAATTATCATGGCGGTAAGGGAAATAAACCCTGTAGAGTCCCGCAAAGCCATATTGGTCAGGAGCTACGTTTGTGTTTAATCAGTTCAGGACCCTTGGGACTAGAAGATGAATAAAGCTTGGCCACAGAAATCCTCTCTTATCTATTTTTCTCATTGTCTTTCTCCTTTTTATCTCCAGCCATGTAGACAAATTTAAAGGTAATAACATGAAGGTATTTCTATGGGCCATGTGAAAATAATTCAGTTGACCTAAACTTTGGTGGTAGTTTCAGGGTTGATCCAATTGTTAATATACTGTGCACATTACAGAACATCAGAGTGCAAGCAGAGTCCTCACTCTCCTTCTCGGGGACAGGCTATGGCATTCTAAGAAGCATAGACGACTAAGGAATCCTATCATGCCTTGGCATTCATTCTGCTTTTTTTCATTTCCCAAACTGAGTTAATCACAAAGTAAATTAAGAAAAAAAATCCCCTACAAATTATGTCCCTCAGAATAGTGACTCCACTAAACCTCTCAATAAGGCTTTCCAAAATCCATTGTCTTAGTCACTCCCTTAGTCACATGTTCAATTTTTATTGAGGATCCTCTACTCCCCAGGCAGTGATGTGGGTACTAGATTTGAATGATGCAAAATAGAGAGTTATAGCCTTCAGGGGGCTCAGCTCATAGTCTTGTGGGAAGCATATAAGTTAATCGCACGACCATGAACTTGTATAATTCCAGACTGTGCTAAGTACTATAAAGACAAAGCACAAAATCTGCAGTATCATAGAACGGGATGTCAAATCTAGCCAGGGGAAGAGAGTGCAGGAGAATTTTTCCTGAGGGCATGATGAGCTGAAATACTCAGCTGTTGTAGAGGGAGCAGTTATTTACATCTCTTCCTGTCACATTCTTGGCCTTAGCCTTTTTCTCACATTAGCTCTTCTGGTCACAGTTGTGGCTAGGGATTTTGGAAAGGAGAAAGGACAGTCTTTCTTTTGCACTGGTGGGGTTTGAACTTTGTTCTTTTCCAGGGGTATGGCTGGAGAGGAGAACTCACCTTCTCTGCAGAAATGCTAGGCTTGGTGAATGCATAGAGTGAATATTGCAGCTCTTCATCCACAGCATGGTAGACATTACTAATCAATAAAGACACTTGTCCCTGCTGAGCCTAGATGAACGATTCTTACAAAACGTCTATGTGGTTGCTTCCCAGTAGTTGGAGTTGCAATGAAGAATGAAGACTACTTGCCATCCTACATCCCACATTTCTGCCCCTGGTGTAAGAATGGGAAGCTTACCAAACACTCTACTCAGAGCCCATGCTGGGTGTCTCTGATGGGGTATCAACTCATCTGTCCTACTTTAACCTGTGTCTTCTATGGAATCAGGTTCTCAGGAAAGAGGGAGATGTCCTCCTCTCCCCACACCCCCAACAGGGATAAATGGCTACCAAACATACTATATGAATGGTGAATACTCAGTAATGTTCTTGTGAGGAAGGATGAAAGGAGTATATTAACTAAAGAAGAAAAGATGAGTGTACTCAAGCATATTTGAGATAAGGTTTTGGTTTCTCATGAGAGATGTTTGGGTTATCTGTTGGTAGGGAAATATGTTAATGGTAAAAATTCTGTTGGGCATCCACATGTATCCCCTTCCTTTGGTGAAGGTCTGTGGCTACCTCTCAATCTTATCGTGCCTCTTCTCGTCCTCTTTTAGTTTCTTTTTGTATTCATTTCTGCACTTTTCTTTCCCCCTGCTACAATCTATTACTTATAGATCCAAAGAGTGGAAAGGAGCCTGTGGAATCATTCAGTCCAGGGGTTTATGAATTGTACATTGAAGGTTTTCAGAAATCCATGGAGGGCTGTCAAGGGGATGTGTGGATGGAGGGACTTCACAGCCCTTAACTCCAATTTCCAGTAGTGCTGTCTTCATCCATTGAATCAACTGGAGTTACATACAAATGTTGTGTTTTAAAAACTTTCTGGTGCTAAAAAAGAAAAGAAAGGAAAATCGTTGATAGTGTTTTAGTCTGAGTTCTCTAGAGGGGAAAAATCAGTGAGACATATATCTCTATCTATCTATCTGTCTATCTGTCTACTGAGATTTACTTCAAGGGAACATGACTCATGCAATCATGAGGGCTGGCAAGTCCCAGATCCGTAGGGGAAGTGGCGGGTTGGAGACCTCTCCTGGCCCATGGGATTGCAGGGGCTGGTGAATCCAATGACCTGGCAGTTCTGGTGATGGGCCAGAGAATTCTGCAGGCTTATGTCCCAAGAACCAGAGGTCAGTTGATGAGAAGACTGCAGGGTCAAGAGAGAAGGAGCTTTGCTAGATATCCGTTTATATACTGAAGGCAGGCTACAGCCCCCAAGGAAACTCCTCTTTCAATTGATTGGCTGATTGCATCAGATTACATTATGGAAGATGATTACATTATATTACAGTATGGGAGAGCAACCAGTCTTGTATCTACTAAACCACTGAGAATCATAGCCTAGCCAAGTTGACACATAACATTAACCATCACAGACAGTTTTTAGCCCTTATTTTACAGAAAATGAAACTGAGCACCAGAGAGAGAAAATGGCTGGCTCAAGGCCACATAGAATGTAGAATCACAGTGTAAATCCAGGCCTCCAGACTCAGAACTTGGAGCTCTGTTCTTCTGAAAATGTTCCACCCTATGTCAGGAAAAGTTGCATTTATACTGGATATTTGCCCCAGGAACATCACAGTTAAGACTTTCTGATCCTATTCTTTTAGGATTAGATGCTCACAGCTGGCTGGATTTCCAAGATACTGCTGAACACAGAAATAATTAAGAAATGCTCCCAGGTGCAAAATGGCAGAGAGTATGGGTAGAGTCTAAGTTGAGATTTTTCTTGGGAAAAATTGCACCACCGCCTGTGAAGAGGATATTTGAAACAGACACTAAGAGGACAAGAAAAATCCTGGAAAGCCAGCTGTGAGAATGGCAGGGAGATAGTGGGCAGAGAGCAGACTTGACTTGGTAATGGGATCCAGTAACAGAAAATAAACAATCTGTTTGGGACGGGACACAAAAAACACTAAGTCACAGCAAGCAGGGGAGATTGTCCATCTGTTCTTTGGTAGTACTGTTGTTAGAAAAAAGGCTATTCAGTTTTGTTAGCTCAGCAGCAGAAGGATACAGATGAATTAGAAGAAGTTCTAAGCAGAGCAATGAATGGGATGGATAATTGGTTTCTGGGGAAAAAGGCAAAAATGTATAATGCTTTTCAGGGACTGTCACAATAGTTTGCCACTACGGTGCTGGAAACCAGAGACAACAAGTGGGGAGTGAAATTACTTGGGTGTACAGAGACTCAGTGGCAAAATGCTTGCATATGATTAAGAATATCAGCAAATAGATTAAACTTGTGGAGAAAGTCCTAACAGAGAGAATTAATCTATCAGCAAATTGAGTCACCGTGCTAGAAGTAGAAGCAACTTAATATAAAATGTAAGATGCACGTCCTCCCCCCTATCTTTCAGCTATGGAATGTCTCGGTAGCTGAGGCATCTCCTTTTTTTTTTTTAACAGACTTTGTCCTGAGGGTCTTTGCACCTGCTGTTTCTTTTATCTAGATTGGTCATGGCCCACCTCCTCCCTCAGATCTTTGCCTGGATGACTCCTTCTTATGATTCAGGTCCCATGTCTCAGCGAAAATGTCACCATTCTCTGTTTTAAAATGAGGTTTAGAATGGTTAAGTAACTTGACAAATATCACAGTGTCTCACTCCAGAACTAAGCTCTCCAGTTTCAATACTGCTCTACTCAGTAAGGAATAGATATTTTAATTTAAAAAATAGTTCAGTTGACATTTCAGGAAAGAGAGAGGTAACAACCTCCTCCTTAAGTCTAGGAAAAGTCAACCAAATAGAAAGAGAGATCCTGGTGAACACAAGTCACCACCTGGGGCATCTTAAAGAAAGCTTTATGCAACAATGAATTGGACCTGGTAAGGAGCCACCCATTTATAGAATGCCAAATGAGTGTGCTTTCTATGAAGTGTGACAAAACTAATTATTAATAGGATTCCTGCTAACTAAACATCACCAGACTTTTTTAGGAAAACTGGCATGTATTAACCAACTAAAGTTCTTACTAAAAAAAAACCAAAAAACAAAACAAAAAAAAAACTCTGAATATTATTAAATAAGAGCTAGTATTTATTGAACATTTATTATATTGTGCTAAGCACTTTACATACTGTATCTCATTCAATTTTCACTACAACCCTACGAGGTAGGTACTGTTTTTATACTCCCATTTTATAGATGAAAGAACTGAGGTTTAGAGACGTTGAATGAATTTCCAATAGTAGCAGTCATGGGGCCAGGGTGTGAACCAGGCAGTCTGAAGGCACCACACCCATAAATTTCTACTGTCTATCAACATATATTAACAACATTTTGTATAAAATAATAACAATTTTTTATTGTTTGCCTACTCAATCTCAGGTACTGTACTACAAATTTTATATATCTCATTGAATCATATATAAATATATATACCACCACCACCCAGTTGCCATCAAGTCAATTCTGACTCATGGCAATTCCATGTGTGTCAGAGAAGAACTGCTCTTCATAGATTTTCCAAGGTTGATTTTTCAGAAGTAGATTGCCAGGCCCTTCTTCTAAGGCACTGCTGGGTGGATTTGAACCTCCAACTTTTTGGTTAGCAGCCAAGCACTTAACCGTTTGCACCATCCAGGGACTCCTATATATATAATTTAATACATAAAAAAATTGCAACGAATAGAAGGTCTTATTGTCACCATTTAACACACAAGCAAATTGACAGTGAGTAGCTTGAGGAATCTCACCGTGGAAAATGCACATGTGAATTGTGCCCTTTCTAATGTCTCATACTTCCTCCATAAAGATGTTTTGAGCACCTTGGTGGGTCCAGGTCTTATTCTGCAAGCACAAGTACACCTTCTTCCCCAGCTCTTCTCGGAGACTCTGAACCCCTAACGTAGGCCTGTCTCCTGATTCCAAGGCCTTGTGCTTTCTCCCTCTGTGCTACGGAGCCTGTATATCTGCCCTGGAACACTAACTCGTGCTGGAAACAAGAAGCCATCTTGGGTAGTCGGGGGTAGTTGGAGGCACTCAACATGAGCAGATAGATGACTCCTGAAATAGTGTTGCTTCTGCCCTTGTAACTGGTAAGTCCATTTCCTCTGCTTTAGACTTCAGTTCAATCTCTAAGATCTAAAATAGCTCACGGCCTTTTCATAGTAGATGCGCACTACAAATATTTGTTCAATGAATGCTTGAAGGAACCCACCCTGGATTAGGCTTTCTTTCAATTTTCTCCAACTGGAATAATTTAAATAATTGCATAAAATTGTTACCCACTGATGCCATTTCCCAGTCTTTTAATGCATGAATATAACTTACCTCTGAACCCTTCTTAATGTCTTTGTTATTTTTTCAATGTCACTCCCAGAACTAGACAAAGCACTCTTTTAAAAGCACAACAATTTTGGATCTAATCTTCTCCGTAGAGCAGAACTTGGGGGAATGAATAAATCAAAGAGTGAATAGATAGATGGATCCATGGTGGATGAATAATAGGAATTCACACAGGTTTCCATCTTTGGCCTTGTATTAAGCATCTTTTTAATTAAAAAAAAATAGTGCTTACCACCCTCCACTCTCTCTCCCCAAACCCACATACCAACAGGACAGAAAGACAAGATAAAGTGTTTACTTACTTTCGTGGAGACCTCCAAGTAAAGACTAAAATGTCTTTCTAGAGCCTCACATCCCAATTACCACTTGCAGACTAAATCACGCTCAAGGTCCCTGGGTGGTGCAAACTGTTTGATCTCAGCTGGTAACTGAAAGGCTGACTGTTTGAACCCACCCAGCGGCACCGCAGAGGAAAAGGCCTGGCAATCTGCTTCTGTAAAGTTTACAGCCAAGAAAATCCTATGAACAGTTCAACTCTGTAACATACCTCATGTTCTAAGGGACATCTTTTGAATAAGATAAATGAGTTGCCTAAATGATTTACTATTCCGTATGCTTTCATTACATAATTTCATTATTTCTTTTTATTCATCCTTCTGGCTTAAAAAAGATCTAATGTTGTTAGTCTGTTTTTATAGAGCAGTTTCTATCCCCCTGGTTACTTTAGATGCTTTTCTCTATTCCTTCCCCATTTTCAGCTTCTTTTTGTTTTTTGCCTTCAAGTTGATTGCAACTCATAGCTACCCTCTACGGCATAGTAGAACTGCCCCAGAGGGTTTCCTAGGCTATAATCTTTACTGGAGCAGATTTTTTTTTCTCCCATGGGATCACTAGTGGGTTCAAACCACCAATCTTTTGGTTAGAAGGTAAGCGCTTAACCATTGCACCACCAGGGCTCCTTATTTCCAGCTTACCTCACCTGAATTTCATAGAGCAGAACTATACATGGCAGTCCATGTGTGGCTTCAGCAAGATTATAATAATGGAATAGGGTTTTATTTTCATTTTTCATACACACGTCATCATTTTTTTCAGTTGTCGGGCTAGTATTGGCTTTATTCCTTCTCTCATTTATTCATTTCACAAACATGTATAGAATACCTATTATGTTCAGCTGGCTCTAGGGGATAGAAATTAGTCTTTATAAATCAATGTTTTCTGTGATGATGGAAATGTTCTAGAATCTGCACTAATACAGTAGCCACTAGCACATGTGGCTATTGAACACTTGAAGGATGGCTGGTGTGACTGAGGAACTTAATTCTAATTTTTATTTAATTTTAACTAATTTATATTTAAATTAAAATACCCAAATGTGTTTGTGCCTATTGTATTGGACAGTGTAGTTATAAATTACCGTGTTTCTTTTATTAAGATCCAGGGATAAATTGTATTCTGATTACTGCTTCAGAGAATGCCAGGGTAAAAAGGGATTTCAGGGATCATACTGGTCAATCTCCTTTCATAATGAGGAATCAGAGTTCAAATGAGTTGCAGAAGGTCAGAACTTGTTAGCAGCAGCTCAGGACCCAGAACTTGGATCAACTATCAATCCAGTGTTTAGTCCCCTACCCTGTACTGCCTCCCCATCTAATTAGAGCATTTGATTTTGTACTGGAAAATATAACCCATTTGGACGATAAGTAAAAAATGCCTCTAAAAATGGAATTCAACCATGCACATAGTTTTAGAATGATTACATCTTTCCTGTACCATGGAAGAATGATCTGGCATTTTCTCTTTAAGAAGCCAGTTGGCTTGTGACACACCTATCCCCTCCGCAATGATGCCAATGGGATGTTTTCTCCAGTCAAGTATGATCCCCATATACTTTATTGGAGAAAGAAAACCATTTTATCTGCATAACACTTAGTCATCAGTATTTTCCCTGGGTGAAAATGCCATTTGGCCCACAAGATGCAATTTTTGCTGTTGCACCTGTCTCCATAAATCTCTAGGTGACAGACACAGAGTGAGCAGAGCATCCTAAGACTTTCTCATAGGGCCAATGATCCACCTTCTAGCACTATGAATCTTTATTTGTTCATTTACACTGTACAAAATAAACAGATTTATACTACCAGGGCTTGAAGCCATTTCACACTACACCAGAAACCAGATGTCATACTGACTCTGCATTTGATTTAGTATCAAAGCATAAAATACAGCACTCAGAGGAAAGTTTGGCTTTGCTCTTTTTAAAGTAAATTTAAGAAGTAATGACAATCAGTTGCTGAATGAAGTGGACCTTCATTTTGTCGTGTGCATTGGGCTTGAGGCACAGATGGAAAGAGTCTCTGAGATGAGAACGATTGAATAATATAATTTTAAACATACTTTGCCAACAACAGATTTTCTGTCACGCTGATCAGTTATTGAAGATGAAATTGTTATACTAGCTAGAAATGGTGCTTGTTATTTAAGGGAGGGAGACGACACTATCTCTTGTGAAGAGTTTTATTATTTGGGGCCGTATGTCCAATCTACTACCTGTGATTGACACAGAGATCCAAGTTCCATCATTCTTATGAGAGGTGAGTGATCCATCCATTGCTATCAGAAGCCCAAATTTAGATTGGACATCTGAGCCATAAGCCCAATTCCTTCAAATCTGCTGAGCTAAAAGACAGCAATAACCAACACTGAAAAATCTATGGGATAAATATAAACCATTATAAAATCAACTATGATTGAAGATAGTGATTTGATGGTAGGAAAATTGTTTTTGGTCTGGAAAACTCCCTCAGCTATAGTAAGTGCAACAAAAACAAGTCAATCCAAATGACCTCTCCTTCACTGCCATTATCTTTACCGTTCTGTTATAGACCAGCTTGTTCTAAAGGACATAATTAATGAGGTATAGGGTATAGGGTCCTTGTCACGGTGGTGGTTCAGTGCTAGAATTCTCACCTTCTGTGCGGGGAGACCGGGTTCAATTCCCGGCCAATGCATCTCATGCATAGCCAGCACTTATCTGTCAGTGGAGGTTTGTATGCTGCTATAATGCTGAACAGGTTCCAGTGGAATTTCCAGACTACGGAAGAAAAGCTTTGGGATCTACTTCCAAAAATTAGCCAGTGAAAACCCTATAGATCACAACAGTCTGACTCCCAAGCTATCATGGGGATGGTGCGGGACTAGGCAGCATTTCGTTTTGTTATACACAGGGTCTCCGGGAGCCGAGGACCATTTTGAAAGCAGCTAACAACAACAAGGCCCTTAGCATCAATATTTTAGGGGAAAAACTTGTAGGGGAGTTTATTGTTTAATATTTATCAGTATCATCTTATATTTGTATAATGCTTTATTTTGATTAATAAAATTGTGTTTTTCCTGTAACCAGCCTTGGGGAACCAGTGGGGTAATTAAAACATTAAAAATAATCATCAGCAGTATGAATAAAATATCAGTGGCCTCCTAACAATATTCCATGTTTAAAACTTTCATTAAAGTAAATGGGAGTTTTGCCTGCACAAGAACTACTGGGTGGGAAATATATAGAAGAAGTCAGTATTTAAATGGGTAAATTAGAATCAAATGTTCCCCGATAACAAGAATAAGCAGAATGGTGTTTAGAGTAATATGTAATGATAGCCACAGCAGGTCTAACATGTTATATTCAAACTTTTCCAATTTTATTTGTACAGAAACTCTTTCCAGAAATGGCTCTAAATAGAGAGTTGTCAGTGCTACTTTATCAGGGTTGTATCCTTTTACCATACGTATTTACTCTGTATGCTGAGCAAATCATCTGAGAAGCTGGACTATATGAAGAAGAATGCAGCATCAGGGTCGGAGGGAGACTCAATAACAACCTGCAATATGCAGATGATACAGCCTTGCTTTGTTGAAAGCAAAGAGGACTTGAAGCAATTACTAATGAAGATCAAAGACTACAGCCTTCAGTATGGATTACACTTCAACATAAAGAAAACAAAAATCCTCACAACTGGACCAGTATGGAACATCATGATAAAAGGAGAAAAGATTGAAGTTGTCAAGGATTTCATTTTACTTGGATCCATAATCAGTGCTCATGGAAGCAGCAGTCAAGAAATTAAATGGCATTTTGCATTGGGCAAATCTGCTGCAAAAGATCTCTTTAAAGCATTAACAAGCACAGATATCACCCTGAGGAATAAGGTGTGCCTGACCCAAGCCATGGTATTTTCAATCACCTCATATGCATGTGAAAGCTGGACAATGAATGCAAGACCGAAGAAAAATTGGTACCTTTGAATCACATGTTGGTGAAGAATATTTAATATACCATGGACTGTCAGAAGAACGAATAAATCTGGCTTGGAAGAAGTACAGCCAGAGTGCTCCTTAGAAGCAAGGATGCTGAGACTTAGTTTCATGTACTTTGGACATGTTATCAGGTGGGACAGTCCCTGGAGAAAGACATCTTGCTTGGTAAAGTAGAGGGTCAGCATAAAAGAGGAAGACCCTCCACGAGATGGATTGACACAGTGGCTGCAACAATGGGCTCAAACATAACAATGTTTGTAAGGATGGCGTAGGACCCGGCAGTGTTTTGTTCTGTTGTACATAGGGTCACTGTGAGTTGCAACTGACTTGGTGGCACCTAACAACAACAACAGCAGAAAGAGGAGGAAATAATGATGGGCAGGGGAATCCCTGAATGGTACAAAGGCTTAACGTGCTTTGCTATTAACTGAAAGGATGGGGATTCAAGTCCACTCATAGGTGCCTCAGAAGAAAGGCCAGGCAATCTACTTCTGAAAAATCAGCCATTGAAAATTCTATGGAGCACAGTTCTACTTGGACACATATGAATTGGAATCGACTCCACAGTAACTGGTTTGCTTTAATGATGGGCAGGACAAAGCACAGCTGTCTTCTACAGAAAAGCTAAAAATGATCTCCATTTTATGAATGAGAACACCGAGGCTCAGAAAGGTTAAGTAAATTGACTAAGGAAAGGATAGTGATGAACACTAGGGATAAAACCCTTAGCACCTAAGCCAAAACCCATTGCTATCAAGTGGCTTCTGACTCAGCAACACTGTAGGACAGAGTAGAACTGCCCCATAGGGCTTCCAAGGCTATAATCTATGGAAGCAGACTGCCACATCTTTCTCTTGTGGAGGGGCTGGAGGGTTCGAACTGCCAATCTTTTGGCTAGCAGCCAAGTGCTTTAACCACTGCACCACCAGGGCTCCTCCCTAATACTTTAATCCTGAGAAAATCTTCCTAGACATCTATCACATCCTTGGTCACTGAGGCCAGGAAAAAGTGTCCCATTCACCTTTTAAATCCATCCACTGCAAATAGCAAAAAATAAGAAAAATGACTAAACGGATTTTATAAACTCCCAAGAGCCTTGAGTATATTTTGGCGGGAAAGTTTGTACCCTTGTGTTTAATGAATGGCCCCTTATCTGACAATCCTGAAAGACACATTTAAACTACAACATCTGTATTTATATCTGCTGAAGACACACTGTTATTAAGTTGAAAAATTGCTATCTCGACAGACTGGCACGCTTTTCGCTTTTGTCTACCAAGGTAAAGAAGGCTAACAAAAAGCCTTAGTGCTGTTAAGGACAAATACAGAGAATTAAAAGAAGAAATTCTTTTGAGGGGATGATCTAAGAGGAATTACCACCTGGATACCAATCAGGAAATGGCTTCACGCTAGAGCCAGCTCAGCATTTATAGTGATTAAGATGCTAAGAATTATCCTTTCTTTATTGACTTTTCCATGCCCTCGCTGTTTTAAACAAACTAAACTGAAGTGCAAAGCATTTTGTTCCCTTAAAGTAGAATTTCTGAAATTTTTTTATATCCCCATTATACCTTGTAAGGCAGATATTCTTGGTAAGATTATTAAAATAAAAATAAGCTGATTTAAAAAGCTCTCCCTAAGGAGATGACAAGAAGCACCAGTGGCACAACAGTTAAGTTCAAACGGTTGGCCATTTGAACCCACCCAGTGGCTCCATGGGAGAAAGACCTGGAGATCTGCTCCTATGAAGATTGTTGTGTTGTTATTAGGTGCCATCCAGTTGGTTCCCAGTCATAGCGACTCCATGTACAACAGAATGGTAAAGGTTACAGCCTAGAAAACACTATGGGGCAGTTCTACTCTGTCTGAGTAAGAAATTGATTTGACAGCACCTAATAACAACACGATGACAGAAGATGTGGCTACTATTTATGTTTGGGGTGGGCTCCAGAGAGAAATGTGGAGGCTTGTCCAAATTCTTTCCACTTCTCTGAGTTTTATAGGGATTCAGCAACATTAGCTTAAAAAAAAAAAAAGAAGAAGACATCAAATGGGTGGACATTGTAGTCTAACACTGCATTCTGTCACTTGCTTATTCTGATTGTCAGAGCTGAGAACTTCTTTCTTTCTAGTCCTGTGAGTATATTTGCTGAAAAATGAAAAGAGAAAGAGCAAGGTCACTGTGTGTCATGGTGTACTGGGTGGGAAACGGTGACCCAGAGAATGACAAGACGTCCCCCACGGGTGGCCATCAGACTTGCAGAGCAGGATGGCAAATACTGAAAATGAGGAATCTACCAAGAGCCAGTTGTTAGAACAGAACAAGGCGATAATACATGGCTTAAAATCAGGAAAGGTGTGGGTCAAGGTTGTATCCTTCACCCACACTGATTCAGTCTGTATGCTGAGCAAATAATCCGAGAAGCTGGACTATATGTAGAAGAACATGACATAGGGGTTGGAGGAAGACTCAATAGCAACCTGCGATATGCAGACAGTACAACCTTGCTTGCTGAAAGCGAAGAGGGCTTGAAGCACTTACTGATGAAGGTCAAAGACTACAGCCTTCAGTGTGGATTCCACCTCAACATAAAGAAAACAAAAATGCTCACAACTGGACCAATAAGCAACATCATGATAAATGAAAAAAAGATTGAGGTTGTCAAGGATTTCATTTTACTTGGATCCACAATCAATGCCCATGGAAGTAGCAGTCAAGAAATCAAATGACGTATTGCATTGGGCAAATCTACTGCAAAGAAATCTCTTTAAAGTCTTAAAAAGCAAAGATGTCACTCTGAGGACTAAGGTGCACCTGACCCAAACCATGATATTTTCAATTGCCTCATATGCATGCAAAAGATGGACAGTGAATAAGGAAGACCAAAGAAGAACTGATGCTTTTGAATTATTGTGCTGGCGAAGAATATTGAAGATACCATGGACTGGCATTCGACTGTGTGGATCATAACAAATTTGGATAACACTGCAAAGAATGAGAATTCCAGAACACTTAATTGTGCTCATGAGAAACCTGTACATAGACCAAGAGGCAGTTATTCAAACAGAACAAGGGGATATTGCATGGTTTAAAGTCAGGAAAGGTGTGCGTCAGTGTTCTATTCTTTCACCATACTTATTCAATCTGTACGCTAAGAAAATAATCTGAGAAGCTGTACTATATGAAGAAGAATATGGCATCAGGATTAGTGGAAGACTCATTAACAACCTGCAATATGCAGATGGCACAACCTTGCTTTGCTGAAAGCAAAGAGGACTTGAAGTACTTACTGATGAAGATCAAAGACTACATCCTTCAGTATGGATTGCACCCCAACTTAAAACAAAAATCCTCATAACTGGACCAATAAGGAACATCATGATAAATGGAGAAAAGATTGTAGTTTTCAAGGATTTCATTTTTACTTAGATCCACAATCAATGCCTGTAGAAGCAGCAGTCAAGAAATCAAATGGCGAATTGCATTGGGGCAAATCTGCTTCAGAACACCTCTTTAAAGTGTTAAAAAGTAAAGACGTCACTTTGAGGACTAAGGTGTGCCTGATCCAAGCCATGGTATTTTCAATCACCTCATATGCATGTGAAAGCTGAACAATGAATAAGGAAGACAGAAGTAGAATTGATGCCTTTGAATTATGGTGTTAGCAAAGAATACTGAATATACCATGGTCTGCCAGAAGAACAAACAAATCTGTCTTGAAAGAAGTATATAGCCAGAATGCTCCTTAGAAGCAAGGATGCTGAGACTTCATTTCACATACTTTGGACATGTTAGCAGGAGGGACCAGTCCTTGGAGAAGGACATCATGCTTGGTAAAGTAGAGGGTCAGAAAAAGAGGGAGAATCTCAAGGAGATAGACTGACACTGTGGCTGCAACAATGGGCGCAAGTATAACAAGGATTGCGAGGATGGTGCAGGACAGCGCAATGCTTCTTTCTGTTGTGCACAGGATTGCTCTGGGTCGAAACTCACTCGACGACACCTAACAACAACAGCAAGCAGCTATTCTTATTATTGTTTCCAGGAAGATTACCAAGACCTGGCCCAGACATAAGGGAAGATTAAAAGTAGTTGCTGTTGAGTCTACTTTGACTCCTGATGACCCCATGTGTCAGAGCAGAACTGTGCTCCACAGGGTTATTAATGGCTGATTTTTCAATAGATTGCCAGGCCTTTCTTCTGAGGTGCCTAGAGAGACAGTTATCAGCAATGAGGTTCAAGTTAGGGACTGGGTTTATCAGAGCCTATCAGAACCTACTTATCAGAATTCAGACAAACTGTAAGATGATATGTTAGTAGTAGACTTCTCTTATTTGCCTACTCACCATCCCTTCCTTGTTCTTTTAGTAACAGCACCCCAAGTTTCCTTTGTGGAACTAATCATTCTACAAAGCTTCAGTGGGGCTCCACTCCCCATTGCAGGAGGGGGCACTCAGCCAGGCCTGGTTGTTTAAAGCACCACACTCCGTGGTTACTACGATGGGTCTAGCAATGCGCAAGTAGACAAATGTAATCCAATCAGAGTGAATCCTGGAGCTTTTGTGAGCACCACTAGTGAGGTAATCACTAGAGTGAATTCCTCCATCACAGCTTAGGCTGACCCCTGTCCGCTTGAAATGTCTACCCATTGCCATTGAGTAGATACTGATACACAGCGACCCTGCAGGACAGAGTAGAACTGCCCTACAGGGTTTCCAAGGCTATAAATCTTTACGGAAGCAGATTGCCACTACTTTTCTCCTGCAGAGCCACTGGTGGGTTCGAACTGCTGACCTTTTGGCTAGCAGTCAAGCGCTTAACCACTGAGCCACCAGCACTCTTTTTGAAATCCCTAGCCCTCCTATTACACAGCGTTTCATTTTTAGAAAGTGAATTATTTGACTGTTGAGTGAGCTAGGCTTACTATTCTACTCCTTCTTTCCAAGCAGACTTTCAGTTATATGAGACTTAGAGATTGGGGGCTACTAAGAGAACAAATCAGGCGTGTCATAGAGAGCCTTTTTTTTTGTAGATTAAATATCCTTGGCCATAGGATATTCCATAAACAAACAAAAAAACAAACAACAAAAAAAAAAAAGTTGCAATCAAGTCAACTCTGACTCATGGCAACCCCACATGTATGTCGGAGTAGAATTGTGCTCCATAGGGGTTTTTTGTTTGTTTGTTTTCAATTATGCTTTAGGTGAAAGCTTACAGCTCAAGCTAATTTCTCATACAAAAATTTATACACATACTGTTATGTGACATTAGTTGCAATCCCTATAATGTGATAGCACACTCCCCCTTTCCACCCCGAGCTTCCTGTGTTCATTTAGCCAGTTCCTATCCCTTGCTGCCCTCCCATCCTGCCTCTAGACAGGAGCCACCCATTTGGTCTTGTGTATCTGATTGAACTAAGAAGGACACTCCTCATGAGTACTATTTTATGTTCTATAATCCAGTCTAATCTTTGTCTAAACAGTGGGCTTCGGGAATAGTTTTAGTTCTGGGCTAACAGAGCATTGAGGGGACATGGCTTCGGGGGTTCCTCCAGTCTCAGTCAGACCATTAAAAGTCTCGTCTTTTTACGTAAATTTGAGGTTTGCTCCACACTTTTCTCCCTCTCTGTCAGGGACTCTCTGTGGTGTTCCCTGTCAGTGTGGTCATTGATGGTAGCCGGGCACCACCTAGTTCTTCTGGTCTCAGGCTGATACAGTCTCTGGTTTATGTGAACCTTCCATCTCTTGGGCTAATATTTTCCTTGTGTCCTTGGTGTTCTTCATTTTCCTTTGCTCCAAGTGGGTTGGGACCAATGGATGCATCTTAGATGGCCACTCGCAAGCTTTTAAGACCCCAGACACCACCCACCAAAGTAGCACGCAGAACATTTTCTTAATAAACTTTGTTATGCCAATTGACCTAGATGTCCCCTGAAACCATGGTCCACAGGCCCCAGCCCCAGCTACTCTGGCCCTCTAAGTGTTAGGTTGTATTCAGGAAACTTCTCAGCTTTTGCTTTGGTCCAGCTGGGCTGACTTCTGCTGTACTGTGTGTTGTCCTTCCCTTCACCCAAGATGATTCTTGCCTACTACCTAGTTAATGAATTCCCCTCTCCTCACCTCTCCAACCTCGTAACCATCAAAGAATGTTTTCTTCTGCCTTTAAACCTTTTCTTGAGTTCCTACTAATAGTGGTCTCACATAATATTTGTCCTTTTGCAGCTGACTAATTTCACTCAGCATAATGTCCTCCAGATTCATCCATGTTGTGCTCCATACGGTTTTTAATGGCCGATTTTTCAGAAATAGATCACCAGGCCTTGCTTCTGAGGTGCCTCTGGGTGAACTTGAACCTCCAAACTTTTTGTTATCTGATGAGAACATTAACTGTTTGCACCACCCAGGGGCTCCAGGATATTCCATAGCTATGTGAAAATGACCAAGTCAGACCTCCAGAATGACTGCAGAAAGGTGGGGGCAACCTCAGAAATGAGAATGTGGGGATCTGTATTATATTTCAAACTCTACAAGATAATCACCTTCTCTTTTTCTCCAGATGGAAAACCAGCAAAAGGAATTGTGCAAGTTAATATGTGATTCAAGCAATATTGCAAATAGCTGGAGGTTATCTTTGCCAAGTATTATCCTTGTCTGCCAGTCTGCCCCTCTCTTCTCCCATCAAGCTTCTGTTCCAATTCTCTTTATTTCTTTTTGGGGTGCTAACTTCTTCCTTTGTTGCCCTCCATCCTGGCTCCCCTTGACCATGCCCGCAATTCCTTCACCAGGTTTGCATTGTTTTTTTAATTGCAGTAAATGTTCTAGTTGATTCATTCTTTCATTTATTATTTCACTCAAGAAACAGACACTGAGTACCTACTATGTGTTAGTCAGAAGACAATGCAATAACTATTGCATGTGTTATTTTCTGTGTTCCAGCCACTGTTCTGAGCACTCTACTTATATTAACTCATTTAATCCTTGCAACAACCTTGTGTGGTGGATACTATTACATCCCTACTTTGTGGATGAAAAAACAAAGGTACTTATGCTAAATCCGCACACTTGTACACACATGGACACTTTGGAAACTCTGAATATGTAACGCACCTCAATAAGAGCTTCAACCATGGAGTCAGATCCCAGAGGATACAATTTATTAATCACTAAACTCATTTCTGTGGAAGGTGCCATAGGCTTCTACTGTTGGAGAGGAGAATGCCTTATCAAGAAAATTTATTCTTGTTAGAGAGTGTAATAAAGCTACAGAGAGGTTTTCAACTTTTAATTATTAAACACTGAAATAGAATTTCAGATGAGTCCCTCGGATGTAATTTATATTGTAATGTTTTATATTGCTTTATGTACAGATGTCAGGAAAGATGGCTGTAAATGAATTTTATAGGACTTAAGGGTGGGCTCATGGTCCCAGCTCCAGAGATGAAGGTCTGCCTTTTTCAGTAGGGATCCTCAGGCTTCATGAGGACCGTGGTGAGGAACCCTGCATTGAAACCAGAAAGTTCCGAGGTAAAAAGGCTTTTCAGAGTAAATATTTGGCTTATAGGGTAAAATTGCAAGTTAATGTTAACAGCTGGATCTGTCTCTTCTTTTTCTTTTTTTAAATTAATTTGCCTTTTCCATAGGCAAATGTAATAAAAAAGGATGTGACCAAGAATCCATTTCTTAACGGTACTAAATTGTGTAATCGCTCTTATTCTAACTTTTGAAGACTTTCAGCTGATGCAAAGTTAACTTAGAAATATTCTGGGTTATTTTTCTAGTTCAGATGCTATACCTTTTTTTTTTTTTTCTCCTCTCTCTCTCTTTCAGAATAAAAAGAAACCTTACAAAACAACAGTTGTTCACAAATAAAATATCAGCAATTGCCCATCTGTCATCACTGGTCTTTTAAAACTAAGCGTTGTCTTCTAATTTTTCTTTAACTTTTGTTATACAACTCAAAACATCTTTTTATAGACAGGTTATGGGGTTATTTCAAATACTGTCTAAAAACTGTACAAAGAGATTTGATTAAATCGGAAGTACAGATGACTGACACACTTAAAATAATTGCTGTCTTAGTGATTCAACATGTGAGCCCTGTCATTTATTACACTTTCAAGTAAATCTAAATTAAAA
Organism: Trichechus manatus latirostris; assembly: GCF_000243295.1. Classification (NCBI taxonomy): domain Eukaryota; kingdom Metazoa; phylum Chordata; class Mammalia; order Sirenia; family Trichechidae; genus Trichechus; species Trichechus manatus. Next base: position 5,391,685 of record NW_004443958.1, read on the forward strand.
TCTTCTAAGATCAATGGCTCACTTTTTTTTTAAACCACAGAGTATTCTTAATGCATTACCTAGGCTGAATCAGTCGTACTTTCAGAACTTCAAAGTCTATAGCAGCCTACAACTAATGTAGATTGGGAGTCACATTTTACAGCAAGACCCTTTTATTTTTTGCACAAATGTCATATTAAGAAAGATCAGCCATCCCAAGTGTAAACTTCTCTAAACATATTCTTTTCCTCGGCATACCTTCTCACTTGAAAGATACCATCATTTTCTTTTGATGTGGAGAACCAGTTCATTAACATGGTCCATTATTACTTGAATGATGATATGCGCCATTCCTCTTTGTTGTGCTCTCAGGTGATGGTAAAATTTTGGTGAATTTATAGACAGAAAATAGTGTAAACAATTCAGCTAAGGTTGAAACTCCATGAAGAATGTGATATCAGGAAAATGCCTATGGGGCGTTTGACTTATGACTTCCGTAAGGGAGTCAGACTTGGAAGCAGTCAGGTATGGTAGTGCCTTTTTGTCTGGCTTCCATGCCAAGGAACACAAAGCCCTAATTTAAAAAGGACAAATCCAAATTTTGGTCACCTGTATCAGTGAGAACATTCTGGAAAAAGTTCCAGGTAGGCTCTACTTATAGGCTAAGGGAAACTTGAACGTGGTGCTGATAAATGATTGAGGTTAGCAGCTGAGGTTGCTTTCTAAACAATAATCTCAGGGTTCCACTGTGTTCACAAAGCAATTCACAGCTTTAGCGGCTGTCTCTAACACCTTTAGCTTAACCACTTTGTGTTAGGGAGACAATGAGTTTTACTCTGGGCTATAATTCTTTGGAAGTCAATCCATGTTGTCCCTTTTCCATCAACATAATTTAGACTGAGTTTGCAAAGGCGACTCCTGACCAAGGCCAAGGTTCTGGCTATTGAAATATCCCTCACCATTTGCCACACCCACTTTAGTCAGAGTCCATCATTCTTCCTTTATCTATGCTGCAACCTCCCCTCCCCCTACTCGTGTATCACATCATCTGGTAATAAGCAAGGTCACTAAGACTGCTTCATCCTCCATGGCTAGTGTCGTATAACACCCCATTCTTAAAATGATCTCAGCAGGCCTAGAATCTTGGGAGGTAGAAGAAGCTACAGTACTGGGAAGGCACAGTACTATATTAAGATGAAATGCAAAGTGGTCTTAAAGCATTGCCTATGATATGTGGAATTTTACTGAAATGGAAACCAGGGTATTAGAGTGGTCATTTACATTTGAAACCGCTTTATTAAGTGTTTATACTCAAGCTTCCCTTCACTTACTTTGGACATGTTATTAGGAGGGATCGATCCCTAGAGAAGGACATCATGCTTGGTAGAGGGTCACTGAAAAAGGGAAAGACCCTCAATGAGATGGATTAACACAGTGGCTGCAACAATGGTCTCAAACATAGCAATGATTGTGAGGATGGCACAGGACCACACAGTGTTTCGGTTTGTGGTACATGGGATCATTATGAGGGGGAACCTACTTGATGGCACCTAACAACAACAGCATACTCAAGCTAATTACTTCTTAAAATTACTGTGTTTTTGGTGAATGTTTACACAGCCAGTTAGGTTTCCATTTAACAATAACTACACATATTATTCAGACATTGATTATATTTTTTCACAATCTCTTCACATTCTCATTAATTCCCTTCCAGATGTTTGACTTCCAGTCATCTGGTTTCCCTGTCCTCTTATCCTTTCATCTTTGTTTTAGAGTAATTGTTGACCGTTTGGTCTCATACAGATAATTTTTTAAAGGTATGTGGTACTCACTGTTAATAGTTTTGTTTTGTGAGCCAATCTATTATTTAGCTAAAAGGTACCCTCAGCGGGTAGTTTTGGTTCAAGAATTATGGAGTATCTGATGACCTTAGTCATGGGGAGGGAGTTCTCTAGTCTCAACCGGACTTGTTAACTTTGGACTCAAGTCTGGACTTGTTATGAAATTGAGTTCTGTTCCACATTTTTCTCCCCTTCTATCAGAATCCATCTATTGTGCCCTTGATCAGAGTGGTCATTAGTGGTAGCCAGGCACCATCTAGTTCTTCTGGTCTCAGGGTAGATGAGTAGATGAGGCTGTGGTTTATGTAGACTGTTAGTCCTGTGACTAGTTTCTTCTCCGAGTCTTTGGTTTCCTTCTTTCTCTTTTGCTCGAAGCTAATCACTTTTAGTAACTATTGCTTAGAATCAGGGATAAGACTGGCTTTTGTATGGCCTGCAGAATAAATCTAATTGGTTTATAGTAGATCTTACATGGGAAAATGAGATGAAGAAACCTACTCGCAGCTACAAAGGTCAGGCCTTAACATCCTTTAATAATAATTGCTAACATGTACTGAGAGCTCGTGGAGTGTTAGGTGATATTCTAACCACTGTTTGTGAATTATCTCATTTAATAATCACAACAGTATAATAAATTAGAAACTATTATTATCCCCATTATTCAGATAAGGAAACCATTTCAGCCAATTGCCCAAGATTGCGTAGCTCATAAATGGCAGAACTGGAATTCAAACCCAGGTCCTCTGTCACCAGAGTTTTTGCCTTTCACCACTGTTGTACAGCCTCTCCCTGCCTGTACTTCACAGCTTGCCATAGCTGGGCTCACCATCTGCAAGGATGCTTCATAGGACGCTGACATCCACTGTTGGCCCCAGATGAATACAAAGTTGAGGCAGACAATTTTAAACATTCTCCAACTGTGATTTAGTAGGACTGGGTACTAGGCCATATACCATATTTGATCTCTGGGTGTTCCTTTGAAGACTTATGAGCTGCCTGACCCCTCACTGAAGCCTAAGTCTCCTTTCTATAAGTTAGGGCCAAAGAGCCTCGTGGTGTCCATGGAATCTTTGTGGATGGTCACACTCTGCCTTTACTCCATGGAGGACCTCAGTCTCTATTCCCCTTCATGGAATTCTGCTCCTTTATTTGGAAATCTTTTGAGTCAATTGTTTCCCAAATCAAGACTGAGATCGCCATGGTTTTTGACATTGTACTGGGCATTCCTCTATACCATTAGAAGTTATACTTCATAGGCTTCTTCACTATAGTAGCATCAGCACTGAGCACATTGCTTGTCATCAAGTAGACAACGAATTAATGGGCTGTTTCTGTCTCACCTTCGAGGGCTGACCTCAGGGCAGGCTCCATCTCTTCGACCTTCACCATTTCCTCCTTACCACTAGGGAATTAATCGTCATATCCTTGTCCTGTTTTAATACTCTACAATAGTCGGAAAGTGCCAACATTTAGACCTTCCCATTTACTCAGATGACTCAGAGACTAAAGGTCTACTCTCCTGACCAGAATCTTTCATGTTTTAAAAATATGATCCTCCTGATTTTATGCAATGCATGAACAGACATCAGACTGAGACTAATGGTGACATTTACATTAACGGGTTATCAATATTAAAATAACATGATGGGAACTTTAAATGTAACATTAATTAGAAACCTGAACAAACTTCATTATTAGCCATTAATCCCTGGGGGTCATGATAATACTACTTGAAAAGTGAAATGAAAGCTCTGAAATACCTTTTACGTAGGTAGACTAATACGAAAATTTCATAATATAAAGCAATAGCTTATTTTTAAAACTATGTTTTATTGAAAGCAATTACATATGTCAGTTTGTCATTTTTAACAGTTTTATTGAGCTATCATTTACCTACCAAAAAAATCATTCATTTTAAGTATATAATTCAATGAATTTTAATAAATTTATGGAGTTGTGCAGCCATCATTACATTCTAATTTTAGAACAGAACGTGTCATTCTTAATGAACTTCAAACACATAATAGTTGCTTACTTTAATTTCTAAATTCATGTTCAGATGTGTATAAACCACACAAAGGACATTGAAGACATTGGTAACTATTGATCAAGAAATTGAACAAAGAACCTGAATTGGGTATGGACTGTACAACTGGTATGTTGACTTGCTGTGAGGAAACTTTCCTTCGTTCTCCTTCTGTGTGCATATTCTGATCCTATCCTTGAGAAGTTAAGTGTCTGGTTAGTTTCCAATTCATAGACTTTTAATAGGAGATGTCGAAGGCAGAGGCAAAGCTGGAATGGAGTGTGGATGGATGGGGGAACCATCTAATCCTCATGATTAAATTTTCCAAAAGTGGTATCTTTTCAGGTCTTAAGACTCAAAGAGATCATTGTTAGAGGGTAGAACCTGTTTTTTTTTTTTTTTTTTTTTTTAATATTTTATTGTACTTCAGGTGAAGGCTTACAGAACAAATAGTTTCTCATGAAACAGTAGTACACATGTTCTTTTAGGACATTGGTTAACAACCCCACAACATATTAACCCTCTAACTTCTCAACCTTTTTCTTTTTTTTGGTGAAGATACACATAGCCAAAGATACACCGTTTCAAAAATTTCTACATGCACAGTTCAGTGACATTGACTACACTCTTCCAATTGTGCTGTTTTTCTCACTTAAGATGAAGACTTACAGAACAAAATAGTTTCTCATTTAACAGTTACTACAAATGTTGCCCTATGACAATGGTTAACCATCTCACAACACATCAACAATATCCTTACTCAATCTTGGGTTCCCTATCACCAGCTTCCTTGTCCCCTTTGGACTTCTGGCCCTTGTCACTGGACTCCTGTACCTTGTTAGTCTCATTTGGTTTTACGGGGCTGTCCACTCCCAGGCTGAACAGTGAACCTCAGAGGTAGCTTCACCACTGAGCTAAAAGGGTGTCTGGGGGCCATACTCTCGAGGTTTCTCCAGTCTCCTTTAGGCCAGTAAATCTGGTTTGTTTTTTTTTGTGAGTTAGAATTATGCTCTACATCCTTCTCCAGCTCTGTCCAGAGCCCTCTGTTGTGATCCTGGTCAGAGCAGTCAGTGGTGGTAGCCGGGCACCATCTAGGTGTACTGGACTCAGTCCGGTAGAGGTCTTGGTAGTTGTGGACAATTAGTCCTTTGGACTAATCTTTTCGTTGTATCCTGTTCTCTTCATTCTCCCTTGCTCTCGAAGGGATGAGACCAGTGGAGCATCTTAGATGGCCACTCACAGGCTTTTAAGACCCCAGACACTACTCACCAAGGTAGAATGTAGAGCATTGTCTTTATAAGCTGTGTCATGCCAATTGAGCTAGATGGAGGGTAGAACCTGTTTTAAGTGCCCATTCCTCTCATAGTGAACCTACTCAAAGGGATGCAAAATTTGGCCACAGGGAGATGGGCATAAAGGACTGTGGCAATCCTATGAGATAAGAATATTGTAGTAGTCAGAACAGGGTAGATTATGCTGTAAAAACAAAAAAGCCACTTATCTCAGATGCTTACAACAACAGCTATTTGTTTCTCCTCATGTTACAAGTCAAATGCAGGTCATTAGGGGTGCTCTGCTTATTCATTGTTGTCATTTAGGGGCCCATGCTGATGCAGGTTCAATTTTGACACATGCTTTGGAGCTTGCCACAGGAGGGCAAAATCAGTGCTGGGGCATCTCATTGGTATTTAAATACCCCAACCAGAAAGGGATTCATGTGACTTTCACCTTCAATCCACTGAGAATTATTGACATGACCACATCTAATTCCAAGGAGTCAGGGAAATACTTCTACGAGCCCAGAAAGAAAATTGAAAATCAGTGAAGAGCCATAAAGTTGGCTACATATACAGCACTATTTAAGGATATTAAAAAATCAGGTGAGAAGCCAAAATCCTAACATCAAAATTCTTTTTAGTCAGAGAACTCTTTTCATTTGGGGGGAAAATATCTTGATAAACACCTTAGGTTGCAGGATAAGTAATAAGAACATACAGCAGAAGACTAGCACTGAATTACTTACTCTGTGATAAGTTTAAGCATTGGCTATGATTCCAATAGGAAGAAGGAGAGAAAAGAACAACAACAACAAAGAACGAAGAGGTAGAAGTCAGCAAGCAGGAGAGACTGAGACAGCATGGGTGAAAGACCGATGAAAACCTCAAACCTGCAGGTAAAATGACTGAAGTCTCTTGTCAGGACAGTGATGCCCAGCGTTCCATTTCAGGTTGTTGATGGGGTTGCAGTTTAACTCACTTCTTTTTCGTTGCCCTCAATCTTCAGTAAAGTCAGTTATATTCATCAATGCACTGTGTACATACATTTTTTCTGTAAAAAAAATTTGGAAGAGTTTGACTTTTGGCTCAGTATGTTTCTAAATGATGATAGCTTATGTAGAAGAGGGCCTGGAGGCAGACATCTTCTTACTCCTTGTACCCCATCATGTTTCCCAAGAAAGTTACCAAAATACGGGGAAGACTAGATTTCCTAGACTACGGAATTTAGGGTTAGAGCCAAATATCTTAAGGAGGCAGGAGACTGCCCAGGTGGTTATATCAGAATATATCCAGGATTTTTATCAGGATAAGGTGTTTTGGTGTTCAAGAAAGTTCTTTGTTGCTTTTTATCGAGATTATTAGAGTCTAACCCCCACATTTGAATATGTAACTCTGTCTTATGGGCTTTGGTTCATTTCTTTTTAATTTTCCATTCTCTTATAGTTTTCATCATTTCTCCATCAGCCCAGAATTGTATGACACTAATATGGTCAGTTCATCTTCCCCGTTAGGCTGGAAGGCACTCAAAATATGACTGGGGAAGAGCTGCCTCAACAATGAACTCAAACATACTAACAATTATGAAGATGGCATAGGACTGGGCAGCGTCTCTGTCTATTATACGTAAGGTCGTCATGAGTCAGAGCCAACTCAATGGCAACTAACAGCAACAAATGTGGTCAGTAGTGGAACCAGGAGTTTATGGTTCCTCCTTCTGGAGCTGCAGATAATACAACCAAAAAAACCCAAACCCACTGATGTCAAGTTGATTTCAACTCATAGCAACCCTATAGGACAGAGTAGAAGTGTCCCATAGGGTTTCCAAGGAGCAGCTGGTGAATTCGAACTGCTGGCCTTCTGGTTAGTAGCTGAGCTCCTAACCACTGCACCACTAGGGCTCCTCAGATAATATACATTTTTAGGAATTTCCTTTCAGCTCAAGGGAAAAACCACGTAAGTGTTGTTGTGAATGGAGAAGGGCATGAGAAACTGAACCATTGAGGGGGTGGCATTGTGGACAGTAAGGCACCTCTATCCACAAGGGGCTTTTGAGACTTGGAAAATCAATGCAGTTAGGATGCTTGAATGTGCATACTTCCTGCTACAGATTTTACCAGGTAGTTGTGCCCTTTCCTGATTTTAGCTGCAGTTATAAGGATGATAAAATAGAAAAATAAATATTTGTGCAATGACTGGGAAAAGCCAATTAGTTTTGCACCAGTGAGAAATAATGTAGAGTTCCTCATGTCTTATAATAAATTGGCTCTCCCCATATATTTTAAAATGCATCTTTATTGCCCAAATGTACTTAGAAGTTTAAGTAGCACTAGAACAAGGTATATTCTGTAAAGAAATAAGGCAATACAATTTCTGTATTTTAAGAAGAAAATAATTAAAATGGTGTCTAGGTGTGTAATAATTTATCCGGTAAACGCTTTCCCCGCAAGAGTTGTCTTTTTTTGCTTTTAGAATGTGTCAGTTTGCACTGCCTCATCTGTCTAGCTGTCTTTTTTTCCCCCTCAAGGAAGCAGAGAGATAGTTAAGAGATGCCAGTTGGCATTGCAATTTCATCCTTGCCAATTCCATATATTATTTATTTCTTTATTTAAAGGCAAAAAGGGCTAGTTTGGTATAGTTTTTTCTCTGTGTTAACTAACTTGACAATTACATCTGAAAGAACTTTGTGATTTTTTTCATATTTGAGCTGGCAAATGTGCCTATCTGATAACAGGCTGGTTTTCATATAGTCTCTAAGATATTAACATGAATACCCTTTTTTTTATTGAGCAATTACTATATCCTTCATATGTGAAATTCACTTTATATAAATATTCCATTTATACTTTATAACAATGCTATCAGAAAAAATAATTATCCTCATTCTACAGATAAGAAAACAGGTTTAGAAAGCCTATGATAACTTGGCTAATGAGCAGTATCCAAGTCTACCTGACTTTAAAGTCTTTACTCTGAATCCCTATGTAATACTTTTTCATCAGTATGTTCCATCCATCCATTCATCCATCCATCCATTCAATCAATTATTTATTGATTTATTTCTGGAAAAAAAGGTGTTATTCACCTGTGATATGCTAGACACTATACACCAAGAGCTGGGAATACAACTGTGTAAAAAGAGTCAGAGCCACTGCCCTTCATGAGCTTACATTCTCATAGGGCATTATCATCTCTTAGATCGAGTTCTCTCAGATTATAAATACTCAGAGAGCAGGAGCTCTGTGTGTCTATATTGCTATGGCTTAGCACAGTGCCATGGGGAGGTTGGAATTTCTTCAAGTTTGGGTGGAGGAGGATGATAGAGACGTGCCAATTTTTAGGTTGACGACTGAGCTGAGTTCTCCTAGGGATCCTTGCTTTCTTCTTTCACTTTTCTCCCAGTGAAAAGCAACTACTCTGAACTTTAACCTATTCAATTTTCTAGCAAACAAGACATGAGGTGGGAAGTGAAATTGTGCTGGCTGACTCACAGGAGAGTTATGGAATAGTGGCCACTGCCCTCAAAGAAATAACAAACAAAGAAATGAAGAGGTTAATACAGATAGTGGCAACACGGGCTATTTTAAAGGGGAGAAACTGGAAATGGCTGTGATCACACTTCTTTATCAGAGAAGATCTCTCTGAGGAGGTGCTATCTAAGCTGAGCCTTCAGGATGAGAAGGTAGCCAGCCACCATGTGCACAGCCAGAGGGAGAGGGAATGTTCCAGGCAGAGAAAGCTATATTGGGAGACGGAGTGTCTAAGAGGGTCATTGCCAAATAACTGATGCTTACTCTTTTGAGTGTCAATTTTAAAAGCAAAGTAACTAGTACGGTAGAAACGACTACAATCAATTATACACTGTAAACCAAAAAACTCGTTGCAATCGACTCAATTCCAGCTCATACTGGCCCTATAGGACAGAGTAGAACTGCCCCATAGAGTTTCCAAGGAGTGGCCGTCGGATTCGAACCGCTGACCTTTTGGTTAGCAGCTGAGCTCTTAATCACTGTGCCACCGAGACTCCAATTATACACTATGCCAGTCTCTGAAACAGAGGCCACTGGACATGTCCTCTGGTCTTTGTTAATTATATTAAGGCCACTGCTATATTCTCAGGTGTTCATCTTACTAAATAACTCTAAAATCTAATTATTATGTAAATCACATTTATTTTTGAAATGTAGGAGAAAGAAATCTCTCGTGTGGCAGTTCTGAGGGAAAAATGATGGGCAACTTACAGTTCCAATTAGACTTTTCACATTACTTAACGTTTTATAAATTACTTCTTTTGGGAGCCTTCCCATCTCTTCTCATCTACTGAATAATAACTTGCTGAGTGTTTGTAAACACCATGCTGAAGTGTAATAACTGAAACCCTCTGTAAGAGAGATCTGCCTTGTACAGCAACAAGGATAATTTTGCCCTGAGGGTGTTAGAAGAGAGATTATTTCTTGTGCACTAGCATGACTTCCACAATTCAACTCAGCCAAGCGGGATTCACCTTCTTGTGACATTTCCCTGCAAGATAGGAAAATATTTGGCTTCATGTGCCAAAGTCGATGCTTCATTTTAAGTTGTCTAGCTGTTCAGAACAATGTTATGAGCTTCAGTGTTTGTAATTTCAGGCTCTAGAGAGTGAGATATGTTTTAAAGCCGTGAGAAACTATAAGATGATGTGTGATGTGTGATACAGTTTTGATTGACAGACTCATATCTAATAATCCAAGGGGATAAAATGGAAGTTTCTGATTTCTAGTGTTGACCCTGACGGTAACCGGGCCGGAGAAATTCACTTGTCCTCTCTCTTTGTTCAGGCTTTGTGAATGAACGCTATGACTATGTTGGCTAGTTTGAGATTCCTATGGTATGTAGTAGCCCTGGTGGTGCAGCGGCTAAGAGCTCGGCAGCTAACCAAAAGATTGGCAGCTCAAATCCACTAGCTGCTCCTTGGAAACCCTATTGGGCAGTTCTACTCTGTCCTTTAGGGTCGCTGTGAGTTGGAATTGACTCGATGGCAATGGGTTTGGTTTTTTTCTTTTGGTATGGTATGTTACCCAGTACTGAATGCATTGTTTTCAAACTCGGTTCTCTCTCAGACTGAATTCTCAGAGAGTAGGAGGTGTGTGGGTTTCAATCACTAGAACTTAGCGCAGTGCCATGGAGAGGTAGGAATTTCATCAAACTTGGGAGGAGGAGGAGGATGGCGATGATGTACCAATTTTTAGGTTGACAACTGAGCTGAGTTGTCTCCTAGGGCTCTTTGCTTTCTTCTTTCACTTTTTCTCCCAATGAAAAGCCACTTCTGCAAACTTTAACCTGTTCAACTTGCCAATAAACAAGATATAAGGTGGTAAGTGGAATTGTGCTGGCTGACTCATGGGAAAGTGATAGAACGGTGGCTACCAGCATCAGACCTGCCTGGTCCAGTAGCTGAAGGACATGCCCGGGAGTCTCATAGTAACACTAGCAAAGAAAACATCTTCATTATTGATGCTACCTCAGGAGCCACCAGAAAGCTGTTGCACACCAGTCTGTCAAGTTTGGCTTAAAAAGGAGTGTGTGTGTGTGTGTGTGTGTGTGTGTGTATCTGTATGTGCACCCATAAATGCACAAAGAATTCTGTAAAGATATTCAGTATATTCTTAAAATTGATTGCATCGCCTGAAACAGCCTAGGGTTTTAGGTGAGAAAACCAAACGAGCTGCCATTAAGTCAACTCTGACTAATGGTGACCGTATGTGTGTCAGAGTAGAACTGTGCTCCATGAGGTTTTCTATGGCTTATTTTTTTTAAGTAAATTGCCAGCCTTTCTTTGCCTCTGCGTGGACTTGCACCTCTAACTGTTCAGTTTGCAGCTGAGTGCGTTAAATATTTCCACTCTGGGACTCCTTATAGGTGAGAGGAAGACTTATTATTCATTGTCTACCTTCTTGAATGTTAAACATATTTTGCCGTGCATCTGTAGCTTTTTTAATAAAAAAGTTAAACATTTATTTAGATAGTATTTATCTGATGGTACATTTTTTCATTTTATGAATACACAGCTTCTCTAGCTTTAATGTGAGTATTTAGCAATATTAAATTCTTGGAAAGTGTTTTGTTCCTCTAAGGAAGAAAGGGATTATTTTTACTCATGAGAGTCCTCCGAGGTGGCTCATCGCCGTCATTCAAATGTTCCCGAGTACGAATTTGGGCCGAAAGAAGCAGACTGACTTATTCACTGACACATGGAAAATGGATAAGATAACCAGAATTAGAACTCGCAGCCCCCAAAGTCACCAGCTGGGGTCATTGTTCATGAAAATATGGTCAATTCAACAGTAGTGACTGTTAAAATGGGTGGTTGGGGCTGGATTCAGGTGTCAAAGATGGTACTCCTGAGGGGAAATATCTTTAGAGAAGAACTTAATACATGGAAGTTTATTATATTGTCTGAGACATAGGGTACCAAAAAAAAAAAAAAAAACCAAACTCACTACCGTTGAGTCAATCCTGACTCACAGTGACCCTTAGGACAGGGTGGAACTGCCCATAGAATTTCCAAGGCTGTACTCTTTATGGAAGCAGACTGCCACATCCTTCTCCCATTGAGTAGCTGGTAAGTTTGAACCGCTAACCTTTCGGTTAACAGCCAAGTGCTTAACCACTGTGCCACCAGGGCTCTGTGAGATATTGTCTAGAACTTAGATAATCCTATCTACGTAGCAAAAAGAAGTAGTCTTGAATTAGTAGCTAATGACCACATGGATTAAAGTTGAATGCTTAAAGGCCTTTAATCTAGCCGGTCAGCAGTATAAAGAATGTATTTGAGCAGACTAACCTATTGTGTTCAAACCTCAGGACTAATCAGTATACCTCACTTTAGCTGGAAGTCTGGTCTTTATTAAAAAGTTAAGAAGAAATGACGATGTAGTATTAAGCAGATCAAAATGAACTGTTCCTCACTTGTTGACAGCAACAACTTCAATACGGATGATTCTAAGAAGCGATGGAGGATTCATTATTCACTGGGACATTTATTAGCCATAGAATTGATTTCTACTTCAGTTTCCTTCAATAGAAAATGGCCAAAATGTGTCTGAGTTTCCTGTTTACCAGCTTTCTTGGAGAGTAACTTGTGACAAAGAAGTTCAGGTTGTTCCAAATCCTAGTCTAACCAACTCGTATGAAAACCTGTCACATACTGTTTTATCATATTGATTTTTGTTGCATAAATTATTACTTAAAATAGGAGAACATTCTCATTATCTTTGGCATTATTATTTTCTGTATCAGTTTAATCTGGACTTTTATAATGTTTAAAAGGAAACTTCCCTTCTGTGAATGATTGATGATGTATCACAACTTTGAGGAAGACTCAGAGGAAAATCTTATTTTTAGATTCTGAGTCGTAAAGGGGAATATTATCCTAAGCACATAAAGCGTTTTAAAAATCTGTTGCCAAATATAATATTTTCCACAATGCACTGTGTGTTTGTTATAATTAAACATTTTTCTTCTTTTTCAGAGTGATCTGACTGCAAAGGCATTGGAACATTTTGTCATCTGTCCACTGGCCAATATCTATCTGGGTGACTGGGGAGAGAGCTTATGGTTGCAAAAGATAATGGGAATCCTCACTTCTCTGCTTTGGATGCAAATTCAAAGAACTAGTCCCATGATGGTGGTGGGGAGATTTGCTACAATTAGATTAGCAGCACTTTTAAATGTAGATGCACAGAAGCAAATTCGTTAATACCAAAAGAAGAGATGAATTAGTTGCAATGCCTCGTGGTTGTGCTTCCAAGCAGAAAAGACAGCTGCTTTCCCTTGATGATTTTTGGATTCGATGAAAAACAATGGCTCAGTCTTTCAGGAGAAAGCACTGAGGTGGCCTTTGTCTTGTCTCCGGGCCTATCTCCTGAGAGGCAGTCTTGTCAGCCAGGAGTCAAATAAATCCAAGCTTCGAGATTCAGAGGAGAAGATGAGCTATGCCTTTGCTCTCCTGGCATCCATCTGGGGACACTTGATGAAAATCCTTCTCCCTAAGACAAATTACGGACCCCTAAGGCCCTTAAAGGAAAGTAAACTGTACTCATGAAAATTAAATGGTGGCATCCAGGTAATGACAAGAGGGCTCTATTTCTTTTCTTTCTTTTTTTTTTCTAATTCAGGAATTCAATCCTTTAGTTTTCAGTGATTCTCTGTGCATTTTTAGACCAAGGAGCTGCAATATTAGAAAGTACATTTTTGTCTATGTTTTTTATGCTAGTGCCTTAAAATCATGCTGTAGCTCTGTGGAACCCTCCTCTGCTTGCCTATATAAACAAAAAAAAAGGAGAGAGACATAGTTGTGTGAATGTGAAGCCAGCAGACAACCGCTTTGGAGTTTACAAGACACAGTCAACCATATCTAGCCTACAGGATATTTTTAAGGGTTAATAAGCTCAAGTCTGTAGAGTGATTGGAAAGGGAAGTGTGGTACATGGGGACTAATTGAAAAAAATACACCCTTTATAAACATCTTAACCATCTAGTGTCAATATTTTCCTCCTATCAAACCACAGCTAGTCATATTTTTCTATTATTTATTTGCATCTGTGAAGCTTAATAAATATTTCGTTTGTTATTTTAGTATCAATATTTTATCATGTCTTTCTTTTCTTAACAAATAAAAACTGCATTTTCACTGAAACATTTGTACAGCTTGAGCTCTTTAAAAATAAAAATGTTACAAAAAGTTATACAGTCCTAATTTATCAAGAAGGAAATAAAAATCAAAAGACTTTCAGTCTATTTTCAACTAATGTGTGAAATATCAGAAAATGGCCTGTGTTTTATGCATATGTACTTTAGATTACAATGAAAATTTCATAAAGTCCTCTAAAATACAATCCAACTAAATTTCCAGTGATTTTGTTTTCAAGTTCCTGGATGGAGCTTTTGAAAAACTCACACTGTAGTAATAACCATAAAACCACCTTACTAAGGAAATGCTGGCCAGCTTGGAAATAATAAGCTCTTTATAGTCTGTATAAGAATACATAAGTCTAGAATCTTTAGCAGGTGATTATACTGGTTGAGTTTGAATTTCCTTCACTGTTGTAAGAGAGAACTGCTTACTGAGGATGCATTCTGAATGGCACTTCCTGCTAAGGGGGCAGTATGAAGCAAGGCATACATCTATTATTTGCAAAAGCTGAGCTCAGAGCGGTTAAGAGACCTACCCAAAGTGATACAGTTGATGGCAGATCCTAGTCCACAGGTCTTTCTTTAATAAGCTATACTTCCTTCATGGATTCTTCTTTTCATGAGTAATTCTTAGCCTTATGTTAAGGCTGGGACCCAATTTCCCAGGGACGGGCAAGACATTTTACTTAGACACGGTCAAGTATATAGGCAACTCACATATATTGAAAACCAATTATATGCCATAGATTATGCTAAGAACTTTTATATGCAACATCTGTTTTACTCTCCACAAAAACTCTGTAAGATGGATTCTGTTAATGCCCCCATTTTATAGATGAGAAATGGGAAACCACAGAGGTCAGGTAACTTGTTCAAAGTTGCACATGTAAGGAAGCAGTCAAACCAGAAATTGAAATGAAATCTATCTAATTTGAAAGCCCATGTATTAAACCACTTTGCCACACTGCCTCTGCATAGGGACAGAAAGATTCAAGCATGGTGAAAATGTACATTTATTATTTAAAAATAAGCACATCTCCGTGCCTCTTTTTAAGAGATAGTTACATGCAAACAATGACAGTATGATGTATTTCTGAAAAATGGTTGAAATTTTGAGAAATGCAAATCATGAGGACTCTGTACTTTAGAGTCTAGAGATGATCATGGTGGTTTTGCATAATTGCACACATCCTATCTGCAAATGAAATATCAACCAATATGTAAGACAATTGTGTGAATTATTTCTTGGACAGGTATTAGCTACTGTTTGTAAAGCCCTATTAAGAAATTGTTGCCGGCAAAAGCTAGCACTGAGGAGCCAAATCAGTTCTTCATTTGCGTCAGTGATGTTCTTGTGGCTGGCAGAATATTTATTCCCAGAGGTAACTGCTATCAACTGCATTTTGCCCCTTCAGTTGCTACAAGCTTGTAATGGAGAGTGGGCGGAGAGGATGACCTGTAATTCGGGATGGTTTGGAAGCCGGTTGCCTAGGAAACTGGGATGAGCAGCACAGTGCCCACCAAAACCAACTGTCAACAAGAGAGGAGATTTTCTTTTTTTGATCTGCATTGCTTTCTAAATACATATTCTGTGCTTCTTGTGGAGCCTGACTAGGGCCATTGGCCGTTGGTGGGCAGTGCATGTCAAACTGGGCCAAAGGTTAGTCAGGGAGGATGAGATATTTTTAATAAACATTGTGCTGACAAAATATCAGAGGGAAGGAGGAGGAAGGGATGATGATGGTGAAATTAAAATGAGTTTGTAAACGGTTAAGGTGATCACCAGATGAACATTTTACAGAATGTAACGTGCAGGTGATTCTTGATCATAACTTATCTGCAGCTAAATTTATAGAAGCAAAACTTAGGTTTTTTTAAACGTAGAAGTTTTATTTGCTGCAATCCACTGTTCCTACTCTTAGGCTGCTCACACCAGAAGCTTTGATTTATGGAAGTTATTGCCAAGAGCGCCCCTTTTCTCTACTCTGTCCACACCCCCCACATGCACCTGTTTAGGACTCAGGCACTTTCTGGCACCACCCAAATGCCTGCCTTTTGGCCAGTCTGATGCCATTGGGCTATAGCCCCTTGCCTTATTTGGAAATGAAAGAGCTTTGTATTGAAGTGAAATGTTAATTCCTAGGAATTTGGGGGTTGAAGTTCTCTTGGGAGCAACTCCGAAGGCTCCATTCCCAAAAGTTGTGATTTGCCTCATAGGGTTTCCTTTTGTCTTCAGCAGAGGGTATCCTGGCCAAGGAGAAGGCGGATCATTCCTGTTCTCATATAATTGAGGACTGTTATTTATTTAGAGGCCAAGACTGCCCTTCTCCCGCCTGTCAAAAAGGTTTCAAAGCTGCCGAACCAGGAACTGTTTCAGATTACAGACTTCAGTTGACTAATGACCCTTGTCCTCCCCTTCAGTAGTGAAATCCCAGAATGGTCCTAGGAGAAGAGAAGTAAATCCTGACAGCTGCTTAGAGGTCATTTTAGAGCTAAATCCCAGGAGAAACTCATTTAGGTTGTGGGAGAGACCAAAAAAAAGACAAGGAGGAGGTTAGTGTACAGAGGGTAGCTGTTTGCAGTTCACCCAGGTGTGATATGATCTGAAAGCCAGACCCCTACATCAGCAGTTAGTAGACAACCCTTGGCTCCTTTGCCCCTTGGAAAGCACAGTCGAATTAGGTGGCATGGGAAACACATGCACTCAGACACACACTCACACATACTTCGTATGACCTACCTACAAGTCTCCCCAGGAAAGGATCCTCTGTGGGTGAGAGAATGAGGCCAGGTGATATTCCAAGGAGGCTGTAATTTTAGCAGACCTACCGGACACTAATGTAGGACGCTTGTTATTTTGCGTCCTACAAGCCTTTTTATTTTTTAATCTGTGAAAGCCTGTGAATAATTGTGGTGCTTGGCTTCCTAACTGGGCAGTGAGTTAAAACAACAAAAGCTCTTATCTTGACCACCATGGAGTTTCTTGAAAGAACTTATCTTGTGAATGACAAGGCCACCAAGATGTATGCCTTCACACTAGACAGGTAACAAACATCTATATCTGCCTCACAATTTTCTGTGCTTTGAATATTCAAGAAATTCCTAGGTGCTACTGCTTCAGGGTTGGAAACTTCTGCTTTGCATCTTGGGGGCATTTTGTAAAATTTTATAAGCTGTTGACTGACTTGTCAAATTTATGTTCTGAAAAATGCAAGAGTCTATGTCATTGATTTGATTTCTTAAATATTCTAAGTGCATAAAGGAAACAGTGTATTAATGTATTTTTTAATCTGTAGTTTCTTTTTGATAAAATACACACGTACATGCTAATGTGTTTTCCTTTCTCTTCTTCAGTTATTCCCACCTTTAAGATAGGCAGTAAATTTTATTAAATTATATTTAAAAAAAATAGCCTTTTCAACTATGTGGGAAAATTGTGGTTATATTGATCTTAAAATTACTTGCTGTTTTCTTAATCATAAAATACTAGTGAGTATATAGACATATAATAAGTATAGCTGATTTAAATGTTCTGCATAGATCTGGTTCCTTTTAATATGTCCCATAGTGCCACAAGCGATATGTTAATTCGTTTTGCACTTATTTAACAATTATTGATCAAACACAGTTGTGCTAAGGGCTGAATATATAGTGCAAAAGAAAATATTCCCAGTCCTAGATCTCTGGTCCAAGAAGAAACTCAGCAATCACAATATAGCATGTAAGCGTCATGCTGGAGATGTTCAATGAGAATACTATAACAGAACCTGGATTTCACCTGAACTTTGGGCATCAGAGAATGCTATTTCAGAAGAATGATAGCTAGGTTGAGAACTAAAATAGAATGGAGTTAGAGTAGGGTTAGGGAACCCTACGTAGAGCACAGGGTGATTTTCCAGGCTGAGAGAATTGCATGGTAAAAACGTAAACATGGAAGAGTAAGTGGTTGGTGTGTTTGAGGAAATGAAAGTGGCTCATCCCAAATGGGGAGCAAAGAGGGCCACCCTCAGTACATATAGATGAATGAATAAAAATCTGAAATGAATTTATATTAGGAGCAGAATATGAGAGATTACTTACCCATTAGCTATATGTGCAATTTCTTTTGCTGGTTTCATGGGACCAAAGTAATATTCTTCAGAGTAGTAACATTATGTTTGATAGCATCCAGTGTTTCAGTAACCACAGAGGGAATTTTTCTTGGGATATTTGTAACTTTGCTTAAAAATGTATAACAAAGACTCTAAAATGTCTATTATCTCACTTTATAAGAATTATTTATCTTAGAAAATATTATTAGATGTGATCTATCCAGATTGTAAACATCAACAAAATCTCATGTTAGGTCAAACAGAAATTTTGGATGGCAAATTGCTAATACTATGGATATATTAATATATAATCGTCATTATTGAAACAACAGTATTTCCCTTCTCATTAAAATGTACTTTTAACATTCTGATACAGAAGTAAAGCCAACTATTTCTAGTTACAGATACCGTTCACTTCGTAATGGGTATGGTTTTCAGGACAGAGTGCTGATGAAAACTGTGAAACTCATTTTTCTTTTCTTTAAAAAAAAAAAAAAAGTTAAATCTGGAACAGATTATTTATCCAGATCCCTCATTTTACTGTTAGGAAACTGAATGCCTTTCTTCGAGTCAGATGGTTAACTGTGGCTGCATTAGGATCTAGATTAATTTAGCATCTCCTTCTTACCCAGCTCTAACACCTCACCACACCCATTTGCACAATACAGCCTCCTGAATCCTTTATCTATTTCCTCCTGAGGGCACATGTATTGGGTTCCCTCACTGGTTCACTTCCTTCCTTCACCTCGCTGACCCCCTTTCTCATGTATTTTTTTTTTTTTTCTATTTCATAAATACCAAACTGAAAAACCAAACCTGCTGTGGTCAAGTCGATTCCTACTCATAGCAACCCTGTAGGACAAGGTAGAACTGCCCCATAGAGTTTCCAAGGCTGTAATCTTTTTGGAAGAAGATTGCCAGGTCTTTTCTCTTGCGGAGGAGCTAGTGGGTTCTAACTGCCAACCTTCTGGTTAGCAGCCGAGTGATTAACCATTGCGCCACCAAGGCTCCTTCATTTCATAGATAACTATTTCATAAATAACTTTGTCTACTGATATTCCTCCCCTCTGCTCCCTCCTCCTCTTTTATCGAAGAAGCTCTCATGGCACAATGGTTAAGTGCTTGGCTGCTAACCAGAAGGTCAGCAGTTTGAACCCACCAGTAGCTCCATGGGAGAAAAGACCTGGTGATCTGCTCCCATAAAGATTACAGCATGGGAAACAATGGGGCAGTTCTATTCTGTCATATAGGGCACTATGAATCAGAATAGACTTGATGGTACACAACAACAACCTCTTTTATCTACTAATCATCAGCTTTCTATTTGTTACTACCTGGTGTTGTTGGTTGCAGTTGTTGATACAGACTCATGGCAACCCCATGTGGGCAGAGTAGAATTGCTCCATAGGGCTTTCAAGGCTGTGACATTTCAGAAGCAGATTGCCATACCTCTCTTCCAAAGTGCCTCTGAGTGAGTTTGATCTGCCAACCTCTCAGCTAGGATTTGAATGCTTAACTGTTTGTGCCACCCAGGGGCTCCATTTAAGAAACAACCTGTAGGAAATTTTATTACCTAATTCTGTAAAGGGAGTGTTTATCTATCGCTGTTAACAAACTACACGAAAACTTCATAGCTGAAACTATCATTTTATTATTCATGATTCCATGGGTCAGGATTTTGGATCGGGTTCCACGTGAGGTCAGCTGGGTTTGTTCATGAGGTTGCATTCTGCTGGAGGCTGGCCTGGGCTGGAAGGTTCCAGACGGCTTCACTCACATGTCTTGGATCTTTGTGCTGGCTCTTGGCTGGGGGTCCATTCTCCTTCCTGTGGAATTTCTCTGTGTGGTCTCTCATTCCATTAGGATACCTTAAATGTGTTTAGATGACACTTCAGAGTAGTAACAGAGTGAACGTGGATGCTGAAGGACTCAGAAAGTCTAAGCTTAGAACTGGAACAGCATCATTTTTTTACCACAATTGATTAGTTAAAACAAGTTCCAAGGCTCAGATTCAAGGAATGGGGAAATAGAGTCTTCCTCTTGATGGCATGTGCATACAGGCATGACAGGAATTGTTGGAAATCATCTTTACACCTAAGTTACCACAGGGAGTACTTTTATTGGGATCAGTAGGTGCCAAGAACACTATCCTATAGCCTCTTCCCTTTTTCCTTTCTTCCCTATCCCCATTTCGGTGATGTGATTTTCCATGCTTTGGGCTCATGGTAGCAAAAAGACACTTGTGTAAAGCTGATCAACACATTCCACATGGTTTTCTTAGGGCTGAATGGGAGGGATCTGCTTTCTCCTTTTCTGAAGTCATATATTTAAAAAGTGCCAGAGAAGTGAAGGAACAGGGATAAGCTACTGGAATTTCTTTTCAGTATGAAGCCCTAAAAGTGGTGGTGGAAGAGACTTTCAGAATGGTGGCATGAGGAGCTCAGTGGAACCTCTCCCCAACAAAACAACTATTTAACTGGTGAAAATTTTTTAAAATAAACAAATAAATAAAATTCTTTAAAATCCGTCAAATTGTCTTAAGGTCATATAGAAAATTGAGAACTATTTATTTAATAAAGTCTACTGGATTTCAGTAAGAAGAAAGTCTGTGGCATTTGAGCCACAACCCATTAAATTACTTGCTCCCCATCCTCTGAGCAGGTACAGCCAGAAAGTCAGACAGCCTTCTCCCCTAGCTCTCAGTCAACAGCTATAAATTCATCTCTAGAGGGATAGTCTGTGGTAATCTCTTATCCTCCTGGCTCTGTGTTGCAGAATTCTATTTCACGCAGACTTAGCTTCCACTGCCCAACCCCCATGCTTAGGGCAATCTCTACTCTAGGGACATCAGGGCCCCAGCGCACTTGCAGGGTAGAAATTCTATACCAAGCAGGGTAAACCAAGAAGACCAGGGACTACTATACCAGCTCAGCACCCTACTTGGAGAGAAGGAGTGTTAATTCCAGAGAAATGGGCCACTGCCCATTTCCCCAGTTCTGGTGCAGTGGCACAGAGCTACTGCATGGGGAGAGAGAAAGGCCATAAGGACAGTTATGTCACTCTCTCTAAGGAAATTGATGGTACACCAGCTATAGGTTTATTTGGTAGACTAGATAGAAGTTTATTTGGAAGAAAGTTTGGGGAATTTCAAGCCTAGGGCACTATTAAAAACAATGAAGATTTTGGTGCTAAGCAATTAAGGGTAGGCTGGTCCATCTATAATAGCAACAAGTGAAATGGTAGATCAGCTAGAAGTTTAATACAGAAAACCAGGGGAAGAGACAGCTAAGAAGAGCCTTCCTGGAGCTGGAGCAAACTGCAAAGACTGGCCTCAAAGATTACCTTTGTAAAAGGGGTCCAACTTTAATTAGAATAGATTGTAGAGCAATTTATAGCACAGGGAATTGTTGAAAACAATAAAGAAATCAGCAAAAAATTAGTGGAGGTTAACAGCTGAGTGTGATGATACCAGTACAGTCAGAATAACCAGATGTTTCACATTGAGACAAAATAAATAGGCAAAGAGAACTCATTTAAAACCATCATCATCACTGTGGGAGGTGGGGAGGTAAGGGTAACTGTGCACATGCCCAGAAATGCACCCTCTGAGGAACAATAACAGAGGTTGCACACTACAGAGGAAACCAGAGGAAATGGACTCCACTTAAATGGTCCAGACAAGTCACTAAACAAATAAACAAGTAAAAAACAACAGCACCAAAAACAAGACCTAGGGGAGCTCAGTACCCAGAATTGTTACAATATATTATCTTAAATGTCTAGTTTACTATAAAATATTACAGGACATGCACAGAAACAGAAAATTGTGATCCATACAAAGTTACAAGGGCAGGCAATAGAAACTGCCTTTTAGAGGGTCCAGATGTTGGACACAGCAGACAAATACTTCAAGGCAGCTATTATAAATATGTTCAAAGAACTAAAGAAAATCATATTTAAGGAATTAAAAGAATGTGTTGAGGTATGATGTCTCATCACGTAGAGAATATCTTTAAAGATATAGAATTTATTAAAAAAAAAAGGACAAAATACTAATTCTGGAGTTGAAAAGTAAAATAACAAAAATGAAAAAAATCACTAGAAGCATTCAACAGTAGATTTGAACTGATAGAAGAAAGAATCAGCAATTGTGATAATAGATCAATAGAGATTAGGCAATATAAAGAACAGAGAGAAAAAAATGAAGAAAAATGAACAGAACCTCAGAGAAATATGGTACACCATGAGCCCACTGATATATATGTAATGAGAATATCAGAAGGTGAGAAAAGAGCACAAAAAATATTCAAAGAAATAGTGACTGAAACTTCTCAACTTGGTGAAAATATTAATCTACACATCTAAGAAGCTCTACAAACTCTAATTAGAATCAAAGCAAAGAGATCCACACCCTTACACATCATAGTAAAAATGCTGGACTCAAAGCAAAGAGAAAATCTTAAAAGTAGCAATAGAAAAATGATTCATCATGTACAAGGGCATTCCTTCTTTCAGAAACAATGGAGGCCAGAGGGCAGTGAGATGTCATATTCAAAGTGGCAAAAGAAAAAATAAAAGATAAGACTGTCGGCCAACAATCTGACAACCAGCAAAACTATTTTTCAAAAATGAAGGTTAAATGAAGGCATTCCCAGATAAACAAAAAAACAGAGAGAGTTTGTTGCTAACAGACCTGCCTTACAGGTAACACTACAGGAAATTCTTTGGGCTGAAAGCAACTGACACTATACAGTTATGTGAATCAACACAAAAGCAAAGTGCACCAGTAAAGGTAAATTATGTAGGTAATTATAAAAGACAGCATATGCTGACATAAATGGATCAAAAGAGAGCTAGAGTGGCTATACCAATATCAGATAAAAGATGCTTTAAAAGAAAAAGAAGTTGCTAGAGGTAAAGCAGGACATTTTATAACAATAAAAGGTACAATCTATCATGAAGATATAACAACTATAAACATATTAAGACCTGATGAGAAAGCCCTGAAATACATGAAGCAAAAACTGAGCGATATGAAGGGAGAAATAGACATTTCAACAATAATAGTTGGAGACTTCAGTATCCCACTTTTAATAATGGATAGAAAAACTAGGTAGAAAATCAACAGGATATAAAAGACTTGAACAACTTTATAAACCAATGACACCTAACAAACATGTACAGAATACTCCATCCAATAATAGAAAAATATACATTTTTCTTAAGTGTACATGGAAAGTTTTCCAGAATAGACCATGTTTATTGGACTGGAGACTTTGTTTAGGACACACACACATACAAAGCCTCAACACATATAAAATGATTACGATCATACAATATATATATTCTCTGGCCATAAAGGAATTAATTTAGAAATTAATAACAGAAGGAAATCTGGAAAATTTGCAAATACATGGAAATTAAACAACACACTGTTAACTAATGGGTCAAAGAAGAAATCAAAAGGAAAATTAGAAAAGATTTTGAGACAAATGAAAATGAAATCACAGCATGGTGAAACTTACTGGATGCAATGTTTAGAAGAAAATATAAAGCTGAAAACGTCTACTTTTTTTTTTAAAAGAGAAAGATCTCAAATCAACACCTAATTTTTCCACTTAAGACTGAAAAAAGAAGGGCAAACTAAGCCCAAAGCAAGCAGAAGGAAGGAAATAATAAAGATTAGAGTGGAAAAAATAAATGGAAAAATAAATGAAACAACAAAACAAAAAAGTTGCTTTTTTAAAAAGACCAACAAGACCTTTAGCTAAACTGAGAAAATAAATCAAAATCTGATTAGATCAAGAGCCATGCACATTGATATTTGCATCACTGAAAATTGGTTTTAGGTATACTGCTACTAAGGCAGGGAGGCAGTATGAAGATGAAGTTGAAAAACACTGGGCTTGGAATCAGATTTAGGTTCCAATCCAGCTCTTCCACTTCCTGGCTATTTGGCCTTAGGCAATTAACAACTCGGGACTCTAGTTACTCTAGCTAAAAAAACTATGGGGTTGGATAAAATGTTATCTATAATTTTTCCAGTTCTGATATTCTATAATCTATGGATGACCCTAAATGATATTTGAGCAGAACTGATATGCACTGTCTGCTTTAGGAAGGATAAGAAGGTTTCAACTATCATGATAACTTGGATTGGTTGGTAGAGATTGTCTGCAAAGCTGTGTTAAGAAAGTCTGAGGGTCCTTATGGACTCAGCAGCAAAAAGTGGTATGAGCTGTTAACGATGCTGCTGTGGGTAGGAAAGGGAGAGTGATAGCATACAATCCTGGACATTTGAATCTTCAGGTTGGCTCATATATGCATACCTAAATCCTCTCCCCATTTTTTTTTTTTTAAATGGGAGCAGTGACGGTTCAGTTGTAGAATTCTCATCTTCCATGTGGGAGACTGGGTTCAATTCCTGCCAGTGCATCTCATACACAGCCACCACCCATCGTCAGTGGAGAATTGCATGTTGCTATGATGCTGAACAAGTTTCAGTGGAGCTTCCAGACTAAGACAGACTAGAAAGAAGGGCCTGCTGATCTACTTCTAAAATCAGCCTATGAAAACCTATGGATCACATATGTGTGATCTGCAACCCCCAGGACCAGGCAGCATTTTGTTCCATTGTGCATGGGATTGCCACGGTGGGGTGGGGGACGACTCAACAGTAGCTAACGACAACCTCCTTTATTGGTAGCACCTGTACCCGTTGCCGTTGAATTGATTCCGACTCATAGGGACCTATAGGACAGAGTAGAACTGCCCCATAGGTTTTCTAAACAGCAGCTGGTGGATTCAAATTGCCAACCTTTTGGTTAGCAGCCAAGCTCTTAACCACTGCTCAGTGCCCCACAAATTTTCATTGTTAATTAACTGGGAAGGAAACATATCAAAGCATATCTGCTTCCTTTCTCCTACTCCTTTGACATCTCTTAATCACTGGTGGTATAGACTGAATAACAGCCTGATTGAATAAAAGCAAAACTTTTATTGATTGGAAATTCAGAAGAATTTTTTTGCCTGTTGAAGGAGCTGTGGATTATAGCTTCCTAGCTAGTTAGCAAATGTCCTAGTAGTGGTTCCAGGAATGAGTAGAACTGTCAGTGAGGTATTTGTTTGCAACCATGTTCATTTCTTGCTTCTGTCAAACTCATCCACAGTGCGGAACTCCGACAGAAGCCCCTGAATAAAGATCAATGTCTTGGAGAGAAGCCAGAGGAGCTGGAGACAGGAGCCTTCTATCACTGCCACAACAACTTCAAGGCCACTGAGAATAGGGCAAAGGAACGAGTCCATGCCAAGTGGAAGCTCTGTGCTGCCTCGGCAATATGCTTTGTTTTCATGATTGCAGAGGTCGTGGGTGAGTACTTCTCAAAAAGACTTCTCTGATTAAACAAACAAACAAAACCCTGCACCATTACAAGAGGGTCACCTTAGTTCTTTTTTTAAGGGAAGCTTTCATGTTTTTTGCAATTATAAAGTAAAAATAGCTCATTGTTGACAACTTGGAAAATAGAAGGAAAAAAATAAAATTCATCACTATCTCACATTTGAGTGATAACCTCTCAATACATATGGAGTATTTTTGTACAATGTATCTTCTGTTCATATTTCAGTTTTTTACAAAATTGAGAACATACTGAATGCTTTTGACCATGCCATCAAATACTCTTCAAAAACATTTTTAATGCTTGAATGATATTCTGTAGCATGTTCTACTGTGATTTACATAACCATCTCTGTATTATTAGAAATTTAGGGAGTTTTTCCTTCTTAGGGACAATGATACAATGAAAAACCCTGAATAAAACTCTGCCTTCCTTTCTGGTTATTCCCTTTGAAAAGATTCCTAAAAAAGAAAATAAATTGGTTGAAGGGCATAAATGTTTTTTAATGCTTTTTGATGCATATTACTAAACTGCTATCCAGAAAGTTTGAAACAATTCATATGTCTACCAGCTCTGCATGAGAATGATTCAGTCTCTGAATCTTTACCAGAATTCATTTTAATCTTGTCAGAATTTTTGTTAATATATAGGCAAATAAGATTTATTTTAATATCTATTTATTTAATTGTTACTGTTAGAATATAAAGAACTTTGTAATTCTTTATATTGATCTCTGGGAGCTCTTTATGTAGTTAGGATGTCAAACATTTGTCATATTTGTTATACTTTTCCAGTTTGTTGTTTGTATTTTAATTTTATTTAATTTTTGGTTTGACTTAGAAAAGTTTTACATTTTATATAGGTAATTGCATCAAAATTTTCATTTCTATGTGATTTTCTTTTACTAATTTTACCACTTCAGTGCTTTGTAATCCTTCCACATGTAGTGAACAGATACTTATTTTTTTTGTTCAATTTTTTGCATTTAATTTTTAAGTCAACCGGAAATCAGATATACTGCATGTTCTAAGGATTAAAAAACCTTCTTCTAAACAGCTAGCAAAAATTTCAGCATCATTTGTGGAATATCAATTCTTTCCCCCGTTGATTTTTTGATCTTTCTTTTACCTTTTATCAAGCATTTATAAGTAATAGGATGTAGTCCTAAGGTGTTTTATTGATCTGTGTTCCTAGTCTTCTGCCAGTGACATACTTATCTAATTAATATAAATTTATATGTTATAATGTCTGTTGGTCTCTCCTCATTATTATGTGTTTAACAGAAAAGATAATGGCTATTTACCCCTTATTATTATTCTAATTAAACATGGGCATCATTTTGTTCAGCTCCCTTTCAAATCTAATTATGATTTTTATTGGCATATAAATAAAGTTGTTTATCCATTATCCATGTCTTCTGTATCTCTCAGATAGGTTTTGTGGTTTTTGTTTGTTGGAAAACATGGGCAGCCTATTTCTTGTCAGAGTTATTTCTGGTTACTTTATATGTTTGGTTTATTCTTTCCAGGAGGGAATGGGGTCTTTCTTTCTTTTCATGTCACCTATTTTCTAGATTGTTACTCTACGTATTCTGTAAAGTTCTTATTTTCGTATAGTCATTTTTGTACTCAACAATCTATTTGAATTATTGTCAATTCTAAATGTTTTTAGATCATTTTCCTTGTTTCTCTCTCATCTCTCCTTCCCATCCAGGAGACAACCCACTTTTGTACCAAAAAATATATTTCCCTTCATTTTCAATAGTTATATCTCTTCTGTCTGTTTCATATTTTTATCATATTTAATAATTTCTTATGCTAAAAATATCTTACATTTAACTATCTGTTAGTAAAATATTACCTGAGGGTTTGAGTTAAGCATTTTTAAATTATGTTAATGAAGTGTTTCCTTGTCCTAGGCTTTTTTTTTAAAGTAATTAACAAATAGTTAAGAATGAGGGTTGACTTTATCAAATACATGTTGTTTTAAATGTATTTTTTTAATATTTTTGATCCATTGTTGGGTTGTATAATATTAAGAGATTATTAAGAGATTTCCTAATATGATCTTTGCATGTCTGGCATTATGATGCTAAAAGTTGTTGCTGATGTTAGGTAGCGTCGAGTTGTTTCCGACTCATAGTGACCCTGTGTACAACAGAACGAGATACTTCCCAGTCCTGTGCCATCCTTATGATCGTTGTTATGCTTGAGCCCATTGTTGCAGCCACTGTGTCAATCCGTCTCATTGAGGGTCTTCCTCTTTTCTGCTGACCCTGTACTTTACCAAGCACGATGTCCTTCTCCAGGGACCGATCCCTTCTGACAATATGTTCAAAGTATGTAAGATGTAGTCTTGCCATCCTTGCTTCTAAGGAGCATTCTGGTTGTACTTCTTCCAAGATAGACCTGTTCGTTCTTTTGGAAGTCCATGGTATATTCAATATTCTTTGCCAACACCACAATTCAAAGGCGTTGATTCTTCTTTATTTGATAATAGCTAATATTTCTTTAATGATTACTATTCCGGGAACTCATACTCATATGATTTATATAGGGTTGCTATGAGTTGGAATGGACTCAAACAGCAATGGTTTTTTTTTGTTTTTTTTTTTTGGTTTATGCCAGGAGCTAAAGGTTTCTAGGTGGCGCAAATGGTTTGAGCTCGACTGCTAATCTAAAGGTTAGTGGTTTGAACCTACCCAGTGGTACCATGGAAGGAAAGGCCTAGAGATCTGCTTCCATTAAGGTTACAGACAAGAAAATCCTATGGAGCAATTCCACTCTGCACATACAGAGTTGCCATGAGTCTGAATTGACTCCACAGCAAGTAACAACAACAGCATGCCAGGAAGTTGATGAGTGTTTTCCATGTATTACTTTACTTAATCCTGATGAAATACCTAGGAGGTAGGTTCTATTATTAATCTCACTTTACAGGTGAGGAATATGAAGCACAAAAAGTAAAGCAATTCTGCTTAGGTAACGTACCTGTAAGTGACTGACAGTCTGGTTTGTAGGGCTTGTGTTTCTAGGCTCTCAGTATGGTGCCTCTGAACTTGACCAGGGCGGGCCATTCTTTTACTGCATTGCTGAACCTAAGTCACTAATATTTTCTTTAGGATTTTTACATCATTATTAATAATTAAAATCTAATGGCCTAAGGCAGTGGTGTGTGTGTGTGGCGGGCTGAGGTTAAAGCTAGAATGGTAGGTAGGGGGCAACAAGGGCTTGGAGACTCAGCTGGGGAATCTGAATTCATTCTGTAGACCTTAATGAGTAATGGATGCTTAGAACTGGGGAGAGGCAGGTCAGAGAGATATGCTTAGCAAGAGATAACTGGCTATAGGGTTCAGAGTAGATTAGAGCAAGGAAAAACAGAAGGTTGTAAGCATCAATGCTTTCACTGTTACGGGGCCTTTGAACCTATTGTCATGGATTGAATTGTGTCCACCAAAAAATGTGTGTAGCAACTTGGCTAGGTCATGATTCCCAGTATTGTATGATTGTGTTATCTGACGTGATTTCCTTATGTGTTGTAAACTCTATCACTATGATGAGATTATATGTGATATCCTTATGTGTTGTAAATTCTATCACTGTGATGAGGTTATGCTGATGAGGTTGACAAGATTAGATAGTGTCTTAATGCAGGCTCTTTTGAGATATAAAAGAGAGAAGCGAGCAGAGACACATGGGAAGCTCATACCACCAAGAAAGCAGTGCCGGGAGCAGAGCACATCCTTTGGACCTGAGGTTCCTGTGCAGAGAAGCTCCCAGACCAAACAAAGACTGATGACATGGACTTCCCTCCAGAGCTGACAGAGAAAGCATTCCCCTGGAGCTGATGCCCTGAATTTGGACTTGTAACCTACTGGACTGTGAGAGAATAAACTCCTCTTTGCTAAATCCATCCACTTGTGGTATTTCTGTTAGAGCAGCACCAGATGACTGAGACACCTATTGAAGTGGAACTCTTGCTGCTTGTGAACATTCCTAATTGTAGAAAGGCCAGAAAGAGGAGTTATAGTGCAGATGTAAACAAGCATCTCTATTTCAAAAGATAGACATACAGACATGATACCTTGGAAAATAAGCTCAAGTATGGCCATTAGTGGAAAAAATTTAGAGTGTTCAGGGAGAGGCACCTGAAGAAGGACTAGTCAGAGTTAAGTAATGATGGAGGAAACACCAGAAGACTAGACTAGAATACAGCACCTGGGGGCAGATGGGGAAGACGGTAACTATCTCAGAGAAGAAAAATTCTTAAGGCCACTCTCTTAGTGAGAGAAATGTATAGGTAGGTGGTGGAATAACCACAAGCTTTATCGTTAGGGGTACTTAACTTGTACTAGACCCAGAGTATCCCAGTGGTTTAGGTCACTTATATTTTTTGAGGTTCCTGGTATTAAAAATTGAAGAAATGTCAAAACTTGGCAATAAAAACTGTGGAATATTTTAAACTCATGTTAAATAGCAAAAACTATATGTTTTTGGCATAACATATACTATAAGGAGTCCTGGTGGTGCAATAGTTAAGCACTTGGCTGCTAGCTGAAAGGTTGACAGTTTGAACCCACCCAGTGGCTCTGTGGGAGAAAGACCTGGAGATCTGCTTCTATAAAGATTACAACCTAGAAAATTCTATGGGGTTGTTCCACTCTGTTACATGGGGTCATTATGAGTCAAAAATTGACTCAACAGCATATAACAATAGTGTTACAATAATGTCATTCATAAGATAATTAGAGAATTTCAAAAACATGAATTAATAGTCTACAAAAGTGGAGTCCAGTAATTGGTGAACATCTACTTCTTTTAATTTTGTCAGTATGTGTCTGCTCTCCATGGAAAACGTCATTTGGTCTTAACACCAACTGTCTAAACCTGAGGTGATTTGTGAATATGAGACCCAGTCCTAATGCCTCTCTCCCTTCCTGCTATCATCTTCATCCCACAGACCCTACTGGGTAGGGTCTATTTCCAAGACTTAAGCCCTTCTGTTCCTCTCCTGTCTTGTTACAAGGGCACTGCTCTCCATGTCTTGCCAAGAAATTCAGAAATACAACTGCAACTGCCTTAGTTCATGCCTTCATCATAATTTCCTTTGACTATTACAGTAGCATCTTAACCTCTAGCTTCTCCTTGCTCCAAATCATCATCCAAATTGCTGAAAAGATCTCTCTCAAAATCTTAAGTAGATCTCCTTCGGCCATGCGATAGCATTCAAATTCCTTGGCCTGACATAGAAGTCAACACCAGGGTCCCTAATCCACCTTTCCAGTCTTAGTTCCCATTATCCCGGCAACACTCTGTACCTTCTGTCTTTCCCCAAAAGTGCCATGTTCTTTCATTTCTCTGTGGTTTTGCTCACGCATTTCTCTCTTCCTGAAGAACCCTTCTCCTCTTGCTAATTTCTGCCTCTCTTCTGTAAAAAGTTCCTATATGTTCCCAGCAAGAATGGCTTTCTGGTACCCTAGCCCATTATACATACCCTTCAGTATAGTGAATTTTAGACCGTGAGATCATTGAAGAGGGGGACCGTGATTTGTTTATCTTTGTATATCTTGCCCTTGGTACCAAGCACGGTAAGGGCTCAATAAATCCTGGCTGGATGATTGAATTAATTGTCAATAATACCCCATGCTTTCATAAAAAAAATGCACATTCAGTTGCAAAGTACCTCTTACAAACAGTTTGCTCCACAGGATTCAGCATGATTGGCCACAGTTTTCTGGATCATTCTAGCAAGTAGCTCTGATGGTTGCAAAATGGTTCTCAGTTCCATGCCCTCCATATTAACACGGCCCTTCCAAAGCAAGCTGTTTTTCTTTCTCAATTGCCTCCTGACTCAGCTAAGCCTGTTGAACAAACTCTGTAAGACTTCATTTCCTTGACTTAGGCCACATTTTCAGCCCAGCACCACAGAATCATCATCATCATTCATTGCTGAGATTGTGGCATGCTGCTTATCTACATGCAGTCATTCTCCAGGCAAGAAACAATGCATTATTAACACAGCTTTATTATCAGGCCCAAGTCTGGCAGATAGAGCAACATTAGAGGATAATTGGAAGGACAGCTGATTTGTTAACAAAACGTTGCTTTTTGTCTAATGAATCATTCTGATTTTTGCACTGACAGCTCAGTAAAAAGCTTGAAGACTACTTTGCTTCAGACCATTAAACTTTGACAAACCAGTTATTAACTACAGCTAGAGCCAGTGGTCTGTGGGGATTGTTGCAATTATGAGCCAGATATGTAATTTTTTTAAATCATTAGGCAAGACAAGGTGAGCCTGATGATGGAGGGGCTGGTGACTGACAGCGCCCATTGCTTTATAGCACACAAGGCAATAAACAGTTGCTGGGAGGACTAATCAGTCAGCAAAAGCTCTTAGCTGGGAGGGTGTAGGAAGAGCAATAAAGGTTATTGCTCTCCAACAACAAGTTTGGTTCGGGAAAGAAAAGACAAGGTTTCTTTGACGTCTTCTTTGGAGGCTTGGCTTAGTTATCTAGTGCTGCTATAACAGGAATACAAGTAGGTGGCTTTAAAGAACAGATATTTATTTTCTCACACTTTAGGAGGCTCTTTTGTTATTATTAGGTGCTGTTGAGTCTATTTTCAACGCATAGTGACCCAATATGACAGAGCAGAACTGTCCTATAAGGTTTTCTTGGCTGTAATCTTTATGGAAGCAGATCACCAGGTCTATCTCCTGGGTGGGTTTGAACCACCAACCTTTCAGTTAGCAGATGAGCACTGAAACATTGCACCACCAGGGAGCTGAATACGGGGCATCAGCCTGAATTGTTGTTGCACTCAAAAAGCCCATTGGAAGGTACCTGTCTGTTCTTCTTTCTGCTCCCAACTATTTATAACAGTGATCTCACACTCAAAGCTTTAGGGGCCAGGTGGATAACATAAATTAATAAAACAAAAGAAGTGGTAAAAATGATGGTAGGATTGCAAGTCAAATAAAAACACATATGTGGGCCAGATTGTGACCTCTGGTTTACAGACAAAAGTCCAGGTCCTCAGCCTGGATTGTAAGACCCTTTGAATACAGCATACACCTTTCCAGCTTCATCTTCCTATATTGCCCTATTATGCATCCTTGTGGCCCAACCTAACTCTGATGTTCTCCAAATGTGACTCACACTTCCCAATATCTGAACCTTTGCCCTACCAGGATGGCCTTTCCCTTGAAATGTCTACATGTTCTCTCTTACCTACCCTCTGGGTCTTAATTTCTTTACTTGTCAAATTGGGAAGAAGGGTGGATTCAATTAACTTTAAAACCCCTTTCTGTTCTAAGGTTTTGTGAGTCTTACTTAACCTTGTGTAATATTCTGCATTCCCTAGGTGGACACATTGCTGGGAGTCTTGCTGTCATCACAGATGCTGCTCACCTCTTGATTGACCTGACCAGTTTTCTGCTCAGTCTCTTCTCCTTGTGGTTGTCATCAAAGCCCTGCTCCAAACGGCTGACATTTGGATGGCACCGAATAGGTACAGTTCACCAATTGAGCAATAATAACAGAATAGTAGTAAGTCAGAACAAGGGTAAAAATGGAAGGTACAAAGCAAAGCCTTGTTCAGAAATCCCCTAGAGGCACATCTCTGGTGCATAGGATAAAACAAGCCTCTGTGTTGAAATGTGTCTTATCAACATTAATTCAAATAATAGGCAGATAAATGGCATTATCTCCTGTTGGACAACAGGAACATAAGTGTCCGTTTAGCAACCTCTTCCTCCCTAGGGTAACAGCCTTGATATTCTTCATTGAATTACTCTGCCTCCCTGGGAAAGAGGACAGGCGTAAAGCTTCTGCCATGTTGCAAAGTAAGGCACAGAGAGCCTGAAGAGAGTTGCAGAGATTGAAGAGCTGCTTATAGCAGATTTGGGAACAGAATATGGGCTTTCCTGCTCACACCACAGCACTTAGCATGCACCAGAGAATGGCTCAGCTGAATATATTGCTCAATTATATAAAAAGAAGAAGGAGAAGGAGGAGGAGGAGGAGAAGAAGGGAAAGAAGAAAAGACAAAGGAGAAGAAAAGAAGGAGGAGGAGGGGGAGGAGAAGAAGAGGAAGAGAGAAGACGATTCACACTGGTTGAGAAATTCAATGTAGAGGAGACCTTTGGCTGAGTACCTGTCATTAGTCTGTATAAACTTTTACATGCATTAACCTTTCTGATACCATTGGTCAAAGTTCTTTTGTAAACACAGGGTGTTTCGTTAACACAGAGTGAACTCAGAATGTAGATCGCTCCTTATACTTTCTCATCCTGGCCATGGAAATCTAAGAGCATTGTCACTCTGGAAGACCAGTGCTGTCCAATAGAACTCTCTGTTACTAGGAACATGTTCTATGTGCTAGAATGTAATGTGGCTACTGAGCATTTGAAATGTGTCTAGTGCTACTGAAGAACTGGATTTTAATTTAAATTCAAACAGCCACATATGGCTGGTGGTTACCATATTGGACAGTGCTGCTATAGAGCTCCAGGTGAGCTGAACACATCCACAGACTGGTTTGGCCATCCCAATGACCTCTGTTATACTAACAGTTTCCTTAGCAATTATTGTAGTACATGTGGATGTTTCCTGATGTGTTTCTTTTCCTAACTAGTTACTTTTGGATTTCTGATTCTTTGTTTCATTGTCAGGTTTCGACCCTACTCATGCCTTTGGACTCAATATTTTGGTTTCGTCCTCCCAGCTCTCACCATACCTCTCTGGTCATAGGCGTAGATTTGGATATGCTCTACTTGCTTGCCCTGATTTAGACTCTCCAGGGTAGGAAGCAAACTAGCTAACTTCTATAAACCCAGTCTCTCTTCCTGGCTAACCAGCAATTCTTGGACCTGGTTCACATAACTTCTACAAAAGGGGATTTTAAATAGCCTGGCTCAACTAACAATAAATATTTCTTGAGTGCTTGCTATATGCAACTTATTACACATTATATGCCATTGCCATTACCTCCAACACTTAACTGATTGCACCACCCACGGGCTCCATAGATAAGGAAACTCAGTCTCAAATAGGTTAAGTTACTTGTCCAAGACCACACAGCCAGTAACTGGCAGACCATATATGACTGACACTTGAACTCTTGCCCTAACCATCTGGACCAGCATTTTACATACTGTGGAAATACAACTTACCCTGGTGGTAAGTTGGATGATTTTAAATGTCACATGGACAATAATTATATATCCCAACATGTGTTAGAGAATAAACTAGCACATCAAACATGTAATTTCATAGATATATTTATTTAGGAAAAAGCTAAGGGTAGAAAATGAATTTATTCAAAGAAAATATTAAGTGGCTAACAAGACAGTTGGCATGTGGCTATGATAAAAATCATGAAAGTTACCTGCAAATGACTGAAGTCTGGGAAACAATAGTCACATCCAGCAAAACAATATGTGACCTTACTTAGCTTTAAATGGGACTAGTATACAGGATTCATTTAAAGAAGGGAAGGTAAAAATTATTGAATGTTCCTGACCACTGGCTCTTAGAACGTTTGTAGACCCTTGTGGGCTTTTAGAATCTATCTACAAGGTTAAGTTCAAGACCAAGGTGTGGTGTTCAGGAACTCCTACCTGAGCATTTGTACTCTTCTGGATGGGCAGGTTGAACACTATCCTATCTTTAAATATTAATGTCAATGTCTCCATTCTGATGCTTATTTTCCTTACCATTACTTTAAAATGCAGTTAGTGTTGATCAGCCTCTGCACTTGGCTCTGTGTTTGTAATATGTTGGGTTGGCAAGTGAAACTCATTTCCATCAAGTGCCCCCTGAAGCCTCCTCTTTCTACTGTCTTATTCCACCAAAGGTGCTGCTACTGGCAAGTTGTAAATGTTTTATGGTGAAAGTAAGAGTTTCTAAACACGTTTTCCTCTTTGTGCCTCATTATTTCATCTCCTAATAAGTTTCCATCAATTTAACACCTGTTTAAATTAAAATCCCTAGGGAAAACAGCGAGGGCAGGCAGTAATTAATATGCTTTAAAAATTTGCTGGAAAATACTTTAGTGATAGGGAGTATAAATGAACTCAGACGCTGGTGTTTTATGAATGTAGTATTAAAGCGCCTCAGATTAGTCCTGAAATTCATTCACACTTTTGCATCGTGAATCACTAAGGGAACTAGCTGGAAGCCGTTTTTTGGGGTTGGGGGCAGGCACAGATTACCCAACAAGCAAGGTATGTGCGGACTCCATTAAGCTCGTGCCGACGTTGCTTACTTTAAACCGGTGAATACCGTGCTTACTGGTTAATCCACCGCTGGGTGGGGGACGTCAATGTTTTTACGACTCTCGGAGAGGTTAGGGTGATCTGTGAGTTTGTTGAGTGCAGGTGTCTTTGTATGTTTGAATCCCTAGAAATCCTCGGGGCCCTGCTGTCCATCCTCTGCGTCTGGGTGGTGACTGGTGTGTTGGTATACCTGGCATGTGAACGCCTGCTGCGCCCTGATTACCAGATCCAGGCGACTGTGATGATTATCGTCTCAGGCTGCGCAGTGGTGGCCAACGTCATGTAAGTCATCCCTACACACTGCTCATGAGGTTATCTTTAACCCTGTCTGGAGATTTTTTTTTTTTTTTTTTATTCCTTTATTGTGAAGATAAGGATCCCTGGTGGTGCAATAGATAAAGTGCTAGGCTGCTAATCAAAAGGTCTGTGGTTCAAACCCACTAGTGGCTCTGCAGGAGAAAAGCCCTGGTGATCGGATTCGGTAAAGATTCTATATAGGAAACCCTATGAGATACTTCTGCTTTGTCATACAGGGCCACTGTGTGTCAGAATTGACTCTACAGCAGCACACAACGACATTGTGAGGAGAGGTCCCCAGGTGATGCAAATGGTTTGTGCTCAACTGCTAACCTAAAGATTGGTGGTTCGAACCCACCTGGTGGTACCAAGGAAGAAAAGGCCTGGTAATCTGCTTCCATTAAGATTGCAGCCAAGAGAACCCTATGGAGCAGTTTTCTTCTGTAACACATGGGGTTGCCATGAGTTGGAATCAACTCCATGGCAACCAACAACCACATAACATCGTGAGGGAAGAAAAAACATGACAGAGTGTTCAAATGGCTCTAAGATTGAAAATAAAGCTAGTTGAGCAGGAAGACTGGGCAGGAAAGCTACAGGGTGTTTTAATATTGATTCGTGATAGCTAGCGATTTTGAATGCTTCCTATATGCCAGAGGCTGTGCTAGGCTCTTTTGATATACATTATCAAGTTTAAAGTTCATGAGATCCCTACTTTACAGTTACAGGTTAGGAAACTGAAGCTCAGAGAGGTTAAATAACTTGTCAATGAAGAAGCATAGAGTCAGGATTTGAATCCAGATCTGCTAAACTCGGAATCAGGCTGCTAGTCACTCTGCTTTTTCATGTATGTTGTTGGTTCCATACGGGACATGACTTCATTCTTTCTTTCTTTTTTTTTTTTTAGTTGTACTTTAGATGAAGGTTTACAGAACAAATAGTTTCTCATTAAACAGTTAGTACACATATTGTTTTATGACAATAGTTAACAACCCCATGACATGTCAACACTGTCCCTTCTCAACCTTGGGTTCCCTATTACCAGTTTTCCTATCCCCTCTTGCCTTCTAGTCCTTGTCCCTGGACTATTGTGCCCCATTAGTCTTGGTTTGTTTTAT
>NW_004443958.1:5428761-5468766 GCF_000243295.1 Trichechus manatus latirostris
CCAGCTCTGTCCAGGACCCTCTGTTGTGATCCCTGTCAGAGCAGTCAGTGGTGGTCGCCAGGCACCATCTAGTTGTACTGGACTCAAGTCTGGTGGAGGCCGTGGTAGTTGTGGTCCATTAGTCCTTTGGATTAATCTTTCCGTTGTGTCTTGTTTTCTTCATTCTCCCTTCCTCCCGAAGGGGTGAGACCAGTGGAGTATCTTAGATGGCTCTTACAGGCTTTTAAGACCCCAAATACTACTCACCAGGTAGAATGTAGACCATTTTCTTTATAATCTGTGTTATGCCAACTGAGCTAGATGTTCCCTGAGACCATGGTCCCCACAGGCCTCCGACCAGCAATTCAGTCCCTCAGGGAGTTTGGATGTGTCTATGGAGCTTCCATGACCTTTCCTTGTACAAGTGGGACATGACTTATTTCTGTTCAACTCTTGTCAGGGAGCAGATTATGGGTTATCCAGAGATTTGGGTTTGAAGGGACCTTAGAGTTAACTTAATTTAGTCCCCTTTCTACTCTTGGAGACCTGGTGGTATAGTGGTTAAGACATCAGGCTGCTAACCAAAAAGGTTAGCAGTTCAAATCCATCAGGCGCTCCTTGGAAGCCTATGGGGCAGTTCTACTCTGTCCTATAGGATTGCTATGAGTTGGCATCAGCTCGGCAGCAACAGGTTTGGTTTTTGGGTTTTTTTCTACTCTTGAATTCTCTTTTGCAACATTACCATAAAATGGCCATTTGTTTGATATATTAAAATAAGACCTCACAACATCTTCAGGTGTATATAAATTACATTAATCACCTGTACAACTCCTTCTCATTTGATGGTCTAATTCTGGGCAACTATACCTAAAATTCTTTCTCTTTTTCTTTCTTTCTCTCTCTGTCTCTGTCTTTCTTTCTTCCTTCCTTCCTCCTTCTTTTTCTTTCCCTTCCTCCCTTCCTTTCTGTATCATATTTATCCATCTATCATCATAGAGAGAATAATTGCTCCCCAAAGATGTCCATATCTTAACCCCTGGAATCTCTGAATATGTTACCTTACATGGCAAAAGGGAATTTTTAAATGGGTTTAAGTGATTTCTTGAGATGGGGAGATTATCCTGGATTATCTGACTGGGCCTGATATAATCGCAAGGGTCCTTATAAGAAGGAGGCATGAGGTTAGAGAGGAGAGAAGATGCTACACTGCTGGCTTTGAAGATGAAGGACGTGGCCATGAACTAAGGAACATAGATAGATTCTAGAAGCTGGAAAAGGCAATAAAATGGATTCTACCCTAGAGCTTCCAGAAGGAATCCAGCTCTGTGGACCCATTCTAGATTTCTGACCTCCAGAACTATAAAGTAATAAATTTATGTTGTTTGAAGCCACAAAGTTTGTGGTAATTTATTACAGCAGCAGTAGGAAACTAATGCACCGTCTACCTATCATCTGCATATCTTGCAAAGCAACTTGATACACGCAACAAGGTAGGTTTATACATGAACGTGATGAAGACAATGATAGAAGAATGGAATTTTAAACAGTAGTTTTTAAGAGAGGGCACAATGGAATGTTTATAAATAGAGGGAAAATTGAGCACGTACACTTTGAAAATGCTCCCCAGGTCATCCTTCCTCTCGCCTATCTCAGTCCCCCACGTCTCAGTTTGTGAATCATTGCTCTAAGCCTCTGAGCTAAATAATTAGAAGAATGGTGTTTGATCTGCTGTCACTGAGTAGATCCCTTTCTCTAACCAGTTAACTTGAAAATGTGATTCAATTGGCACTGGAAGAAAAAATGTGGGCAGATCAATGTAAATCTGTCACCACTAAGAGACAAATAACCCAGACCAAGTGTCTCACTAAGAGTCAATAACATCATCTTTGCATAAAGAAAATAATATGTTCACAAAGCAGCAGAAAAATAAAAGTATTAATAATTTTCCAAGAGATGTATGTGACAGAGGCTGTGTCAATGCTAGAGAAACATGAAGGATATACCTAGCCAGCTACCACATAAATCTGGGGCCCCTGATGATCAAGTTCGCTTGCTAAATACATCCGTCCAAATTTTCTCTTTTCTACAACCGTTCTTGACCCTTGACATTAACACTGCAGATATTTTTCACACTTAGAAAGACAAGGGGACTGAAAAGCTCTACCCTCCCTGTGCAAGTAGGTCTTTATTTGTAGATAAAGATACTGAGTGACTAACATTCTCTCCAAGAACTGGCATTGCAGGTTTCAAGGGCTGCCAGATGCTGTGTTGTCTGATTACAGAGACATCAGAACGACAATTTGAGAAACTGAAGTCAGGATGGAAAGTCCTAGTAGAAGGATGAAGATCGTAGACAGAGCCATAGGACTTTTGCATGCTAAATTTACTCTGCCTGAAACATTCTTCTCTCCACCTTTAAGCTACTTAACTCTAACATTTAAGTTTTCAAATACAGCGCAATTGCTATGTCTCACTAACTAAATCACACCCTCCTGTTGTTCTATTCATAGTACCAGATCTTTGTAGAATTTATTATAGAATTTTATGTTTATTTGTTAGAATTTTATGTTTATTTGTTAGAATTTTAAATTTATTTGTGTCTTTATTTAATCTCTGTCTTCTCCAACACACTTAAAAGTCCATTGGGGAGCGTCTTAGTTATCTAGCACTGCTATAACAGAAATACCACAGGTGGATGGCTTTAACAAACAGAAATTTATTCTGTCACAGTCTAGGAGACTAGAAGTCCGAATTTAGGGTGCCAGCTCCAGGTGAAGGCTTTCTCTCTCTGTCAGCTCTGGCAGAAGGTTCTTGTCATCAATCTTCCCCAGTTGAAGAGCTTCTCTGCGCAGGGACCCCGGGTCCAAAGGACTTCCTGTGCTCCTGGCATTACTTTCTTGGTGGTATGAGGTCCCTCTGTCTCTCTGCTTGCTTCTTATATATCTCAGAAGAGATTGACTTAAAACACAGCCTAATCTTGTAGATTGAGTCCTGCCTCATTAACATCACTGCCTCTAATCCTGCCTCATTAACATTATGGAGGTAGGATTTACAACACATAGGAAAATCACATCAGATGACAAAATGGGGGACAATTGTATAATACTGGGAATCATGGCCTAGCCAAGTTGACACACATTTTTGGGGGACACAATTCAATCCATGACAGAGGGGGACAATGTCTATTTTCATTCTCCTTTGTGCCTCAAGTATTTGGCAGTGCCTGGAATATGTGTCCCTAAGTATTTTTTTTTAAATAAACTGAGTAAAAGAATGAATGACAATATGATGAGCACACATGGCACCTCTAGAAAGTCTGTTCACAACCATATCAGCTTTATTAGACTGTCTTAAGAGGCTTAATTGGCAACTCCTAATTTACAGAGAATTTCTACCCAAATGCAAACAACCCAAGAACTGTACATTTCATAAATATCAAATATCGGTGGGTAACAATCATTTCAATTTGTGGTGATGGCCTGAGATTTATGGACAGTCTGCCTGTAAACAGACTGGGATACATGGTATTGAACAATAAGTTTGTTTTGTTAACCTTTGTTCATCTTTAGTCTAATACCTCTTAAAGTTGCATATAAATAGAGTCATATTCATAATTTAAAGTGCCTACTACTTATCACTTTGACTTCCACAGGTGCTATATTGGCAATATGTTGTTTATATGTATATACACATACAAGTACATCTATGATACATTCATGTATTTTAGTCTCTTGATAAGTAGCTACATATACGTTAGCATGGCCCTCTCTTCATTGGCCATTGGGAGATTACTCAAATTTAAAACTACTATGGAAATGAGTATAATTAGGCAAAATACAAGATAAAAAAATTCCAACCCTGATGAAATTCACTACTTCTTATTTTGTTTTATCCCTTTCTGCAGCTTCTTACATTTGAAGCCAGTATGTTTAATTACCCTCCCACCAAAGCTCCTACTTTATGCCTAGTTCAGTGCCTGACATTTAGTAGACACTCCATAAATAATGTTTCCCCTCTTCCTAGTCAAATGCTTGGCGTTCATCTAAGAAGTGATGCTTCCTCATTTGAATGTGAAAGAGAGTAGCATTAGGTGGATGAATGGGAAAACTGAGATGAATCTTTGTAGTCTGGCATTGTGTAAAAACTATAAAATTCTGTGGTACATTTGCGTTCAAATAATAGTCTAAAATAGTACATTTTAAAACATAAATATTTCAGCTATCCACCATTTTGAATAATCTATGGTATTGCCAACTCCTTCCTTATGTTCATTATGATTTGTAAGGGTTCATATCGCTAAGAACATGGTTCTCTCTTTCAGACTAAGTGTGGTTTTGCATCAGAGGCGCCCTGGTCACGATCACAAGGAAGCACAAGCTAATGCCAGTGTCAGAGCAGCTTTTGTGCATGCCCTTGGCGATCTCTTTCAGAGCATCAGTGTGCTAACAAGTGCACTTATTATCTACTTTAAGGTGAGTGGGTTTGAGTTTATCCACCTTCATAGTAATTATATGGGCCAGGTGACACAAAACCTGACTCTCCAATATTAGCTTCAGAGAGGGTGGACAGCCTATATTTGTCTACCCAAACATTTTACCAGTTTCAAACAAAAACAGCCAAAACTTGAAACCTTTGACTTTCCCTAATTTCTAAGAGCTGTATCTTTGACTGTAGTGCTACCACATTTTCCAGAAAGTAGTTCCTTTTGTCATGGGGTTAAGATGGACAGCAATAGAACGGTGATGAAATTAGGATTTGGCGGTTGTAAGCAATAGAAAAGATCTTTGGCTCACTTAAGCAAAAAAGAGATTTATTGGTAGAAATTTATTTTGATGTACCACTAGGCAGAAATTAGGGTAGGAATAAAGGAGATTAGTTTTAGGGACTCTTCAATTTCTGTCCCAGTTACTATGCTGAAATTCATGTGACCCAGTCATGCTTTTTCTGTTCTTGGCACGCTGTTGAAGATTCACGTATCCAGGAAGGGGAGTCTAATTGACCTAGCTTGGGTCTTGTACCTGATGCTTGGCTGGGAAAAGTGTAGAGCACCTGATTCACTGTCCTACCACAATTGCTCACAATAGGTGGAAGGTAACCCCCCATCCGCCACAAAGGCCAGGTGCTAATGGGAAGTGGGAATAGATCCTGGGTGGGCCTGTGACAAAGTTCACTACAGAACGCTATCTTGTAATACCAACAACCAACAGAGGGGGTTAGGGCTGGCTTTGGGGGAAATGGAAGGGAAAAGCGTTTAGCTCCGTCTGGTTGCATCATGATTCTCCAATTTACAGAGAATTTTTACTATCTCCCTAAAAAAAAGAAAGAAAACATGTAAGTAAAAAATACAAAGATAAAAACACAACGTCTGATTCAGTTGAGCAAAATGCTCACTGAAAGCTTCAAGTCTAAGACAAAAATAGTTCAAAACTGTAAGGGTTAGTGGAGTTTGAGAGTACTCTTAAAAAAGCTAGGTTAATGCTGATTTTTTTAGGGATGATGGGGCACAGAGTCTTCTGAGGTGAAGCACTTCATCAAGGGCAGAGAAGCAGGAGGTTTAACTCGATACCACGACCTCCAGTACAGAGAAAAGAAGACTGACGCCTTGGGTCATGTCTTTAGGACTATGTCAGAGATGCCTGTCTCAAGCATGTTTCATACTTGGCAGGGGAGGAAATAAACTAACCCTAGTCAGCCAAGGGAGCCCTGGTGGCATAGTAGTTAAGAGATTGGCTGTTAACCAAAAGGTCAGCAGTTCAAATCTGCCAATCACATCTTGGAAACCCTATGGGGCAGTTCTACCCTATCCTATAGGGTCATTATGAGTCGGAATCAACTTGATGGCAACAGGTTTGATTGTTTTTCTTTAGTCAGCCAAGACCAGAGTCCAGTTGTACCTTGGCTTCATGCAACCTCTGAGCTGATGATACTTTTTCTTCTCCTCAATGTAATTAAGACCTAGAAGTCACTGGATATTGTGGGCGTATTTGTACTTATTTTCATCACATACTCTGTGCTTCTATTAATTTGAGTGAAGTTAAAGCAGACCCCTTGAGATAACACTCAAGTATATTTTCCCCTTTGATTTATAAATGATGGGGAGAGCATCTCCTATAATCTCCTTTCTTAGTCAGTGGTAGTTTAAAGGCATGAAGAAGGACAGTGGTACCCGAGTCCTTAGAAAGAGAGCCTTGCCTGTAAATACTGGGAGAAGGAATGGGTGATGAAGAGAGAAAGGAGGGGGGTTTACTTATTTTCTCAATCAGGCTTTCCACATGGGAAGTACAAACTGAGTTAACCAAAGTTCCTGTATTTTCTAGCCAGACTACAAAATAGCAGACCCAATCTGCACATTTGTCTTTTCCATCCTGGTTTTGGCTAGCACCATCACTATCTTAAAGGACCTCTTCATCTTACTCATGGAAGGTAAGAGTGATTTTGTTATTATTCCCAGGATCAATGTTTTCTCTTCCTCATGATCACAAAAGAGAATGCCCCAAAGCATGTTCACTCTTAATTTGCATTATGGGGAAAATTTAAGCTGATAGGGAATTTTCGTTAAAATAAATATTTGATTTTTATTGGTATGGGAACAAATAAAAAGAACTGGCTCCTGTTTTCCCTTTAGCAACTGCTAAATAATACTGCAAAGGGTAAAAACAATAAGTGTAATCACTAAAGAAAGGGACACTGAGGGAGATATCACTAAATAATAATAATACATTCATCCCTGAAAATACCTGGAAAAGACCTAGGAAAAACTGAATAAATCTACCCCTTTGGCAACGTTATAACTGAACATTTTACTCAGTTGTGTCTCATAGTGTAAGAACACCAGGGTGATCCCTTATTTACTTATCCAGCAAATGTTTAATGAGCTACAATTCTGTGCCAGTTTGTATGGTTGTAGGTAGAATTACAGAATAGAGCAAGGCAGAG
The DNA here is from genome assembly GCF_000243295.1 of Trichechus manatus latirostris. Lineage (NCBI taxonomy): Eukaryota > Metazoa > Chordata > Mammalia > Sirenia > Trichechidae > Trichechus > Trichechus manatus. The sequence goes on from NW_004443958.1 coordinate 5,435,677, forward strand.
ATCATCTGTGCCCTCACTGGGCTAATTCTTAGTGAAGGGGAGAAAGAGATCGTTTAAATGACTATACAGAGATAGAACAGCAGTAAGTGCTACAAATCAGTCTTAGAAGAAACACAAACAGAATGCTCCTTAGAAACAAGGATGGAGAGACTTTAGCTCATTTACTTTGTACGCATTATCAGGAAAGACCAACCCGCTAGAAAAGGACATCATGGTTGGTAAAGAGTGAAAATGAGGGAAACCCTCCATGAGCCACAACAATGGGCTCCAATATACCCATGATCATGAGGGTGGCACAGAGCTAGGCGACATTTTGTTCTGTTAGACATATGGTCGCCATGAGTCCCGGCTGACTTGATGGCAACTAACAACAACAACGACAACAACCAGTGGTATGAAGAAGAGGTGCGGGCCCTTTATTGGGGATTTTGACTTAGCCAGGGATGGGGGGCAGGTGGTCACAGAGGCTTTCCTAAGGAAATGATGTTTCCTGGGAACTTTCTGAGAGTAGGTTCTCAGGCTTATTAATTTCATTCCCCCCAGCCAGAGTCAAGCTTTGGCCACTTTCTTGGGCTCCTGGAATCTCTGTCTGGATCCATGTGTCTTTTATTTGTTCAGTAATAGATGACATGAATAACCCACACTGTCAAGAAATTCTTTCTTATGCCTAAACCTTACCTCCTCACTCACTTCTACCTGTTAGTGGTTTTACTTTTTTATTTGGCATAAAATGGTTGAAGAACTGCTGATTTCTGACCTTTTTTGGCTATGTCCTTATTGACTGAGTTGGCTTGGGAAGACACATCATGCAGTAGGAAAAGCAAGGTCTTCGTGCTAAATGAACCTCAATTCAATCCTGGTCATGCAAGTTACTAGCTGTGGAACTTTAGAAAGACCCTTAACTCTTCTGAACCTCAGCTTTCTCAACTCAAAACAGGAAGTACAATATCCGTCCTACAGTGTGGTTGTGAGGAGTAGATGAGATGTATGGCATAATATCTAGAACACAATGGAAATGCAATAAGTCTAAGTTCTCAGCTACTCTTTCAGTTGACTTGAATATGGGAAATATGAAGCCAGGTTGTGGATATGAACCCTGTACTGCCTATTTATTCTCATACCAAGAAATTCATGATTTTTAGCCATAGAGTGTGGCGATAGCCTTGGCCAGCCACCAATGCAGATGGCCTCAGAAGGACCAGATAAAAGAGTCTTGTTAGAACAAATCCATCTTCATTACCAAAACAAACTGTTAAGTGGCACCTAAAATGGGAGAACTACTGACTCACAGTGGCATTATTTTTGCATATTAAAGTATATTAAAGACATAAGATACTTGATTACATTTGCAAGATGATTTATCAGTGTTATATTGACCATTTGCAATGGATTCAAATGACATTATTTTTTATTCTGCATTCCAAGTTAATAAGTACCAGGAAGGTCTTGACTAAAACCGACTAGGCCAACCAACAGCTCTCAAACTTCAGTGGCATCAGAATCACTTGAAGGATTTGTTTAAACACAGATTGCTGGGCCCACCCTCATGGTTCCTGAGTCAGCAAGTCTGGAATGGGACCCAAGAATTTGAATTCCTAACAAGATGCTGAAGCTGCTGGTCCGGGGACCACATTTTGAGAACCACTGGATTAGGATCTTCATAACACTTTAGGGATTCCTATATGATGGCACTGAAATGTTACCTAGAAAATTCAGTCAGAACTAGAGGTTTGCATCATATCAGACATCCAGGTGATTGAAAATATCCAGACATTGGCTGAATTTTTTCTTTTTTGCCCAGCAACTTTTGATGTAAGGTCGACACAGTCTCAGGGCAGTTGCCTTCAGTGACAATTCAGATTTCATTAGTGTTCACTGCAGAGTATGCAGTTAAGGGTTTTGTTCTTGGTGGACATGGTAATTGTTGACATTGTTGAAGATAGTGAAACAGATAATCAAGTGAAACATCACTGAGTAGCAAGTGAACTTCCCAGTTCTGAATGTAAGAATATTTGGTTTGTCAAGTTACAGATACATCTGTGATCTTTCCTGGGGCCAGGTGCTGAGCTGCAGCTGTTTTTGCTGCTATAGATGCCATTGGCTTAAAGGGGAATAGAAGTCAAATTGGTAAAATTTGAGATGACTATATTCCACTCTTTCTGCCTCTCACTTTAGCTTTTCTCTAGTGATTATCTCTGTTATTTTATTTAAGGAAAAGTGCAGAGACCATGGCTATCTTCAGCTAATTATTGAAACTGGCAGGTAATTTCTTTCTAAAAGATGGTTAATTTTTAAATTAGAGTACTGTAGTATAATACTTGTCCTTGGTACAATTTTAAAACAGTACAGAAAGGTATAAAATGATAGCAAAAAATCTCTCCATCTCTCCATCTCTGTAACTCTCAGTCCTATTCTTCAGGGATAACACCTATTAATAAGTTGACATGCATATTTCCAAAAATACTTATGTATTTATATACATATGTAATATATATGCATGTGTATATATATGCATGTATATACATATGCATATAGTCACCGTTTATATTGTTGAAAAAAGGTATTTGCAATGAATAAGTCATTTGTCTTGCAAAATTCCATCATTTGATCTCTGGCATCGTTTCTATCACCAAGGCCATATTTTCCAACTACTGATCCTTCTTTCTTGTTTCCAACTTTCGCATTCCAGTCACTAGTAATTATCAATGTATCTTGATTGCATGCTTGATCAATTTCAGACTGCAGAAATTGGTAAAAATCTTCAATTTCTTCATCTTTGGCCTTAGTGGTTGGTGCTTACATTTAAATAATAGTCATATTAAATGGTCTTCCTTGTAGGCGTATGGATATTATCCTATCACTAACAGCGTTGTACTTCGGGATAGATCTTGAAATGTTCTTTTTTGACAATGAATGTGATGCTATTCTTCTTCAGTTTGTCATTCCTTGTATAGCAGACCATATGATTGTCTAGTTCAAAATGGCCAGTACCAGTCCATTTCAGCTCAGTAATGCCTAGGACATCGATTTTTATGCATTACTTTTTTTTTGACAACTCTGATTTTCCTGGATTCATACTTCACACATTCCATGTTCCAATTATTAATGGATGTTTGCAGCTGTTTTCTCTCATTTTGAGTATTGCCACATCAGCAAATGAGTTCCTGAAAGCTTTACTCCATCCATGTCATTAAGGTCAACTCTATTTAGAGGAAGCAGCTCTTCCCCAGTTGTATTTTGAGTGCCTTCCATCTTGAGGGACTCATCTTCCAGCATTGTATCAATGTTCTGCTGCTATTCAAAAGGTTTTCACTGGCCAATTTTTTTAGAAGTAGATCGCCAGATCCTTCTTGCTAGTCTTTCATAGGCCGGAAGCTCCGCTGAAACCAGTATACCAGGGATGGCCCTGCTGGTATTTGGTATACTGATGGTATATCTTCCAGAATCACAACCTTGCTTACTGAAAGCGAAGGAAACTTGATGCACTTACTGATGAAGATCAAAGACTACAGCCTTCAGTATGGATTACACCTTAACATAAAGAAAACAAAAATCTTCACAACTGGACCAATAAACAATATCATGATAAACAGAGAAAAGATTGAAGTTGTCAAGGATTTCATTTTACTTGGATCTGCAATCAGCACTCATGGAAGCAGCACTCAAGAAATCAAATAATGTATTGCACTGGGCAAATCTGCTGCAAAAGACCTCTTTAAAGTGTTAAAAAGCAAAGACGTCACTTTGAGGACTAAGATGCTCCTGACCCAAGCCATGGTCTTTTCAGTTGCCTCATATGCATGCAAAAGCTGGACAATGAATAAGGAAGACCGAAGAAGAATTGATGCCTTTGAATTATGATGTTGATGAAGAATATTGAATATACCATGGACTACCAGAAGAACAAACAAATCTGTCTTGGAAGAAGTATAGCCAGAACGATCCTTAGAGGCAAGGATTGTGACTTCATCTCATGAACTTTGGAGATGTTATCAGCAGCTACCAGTTCCCGGAGAAGGACATCATGCTTGGTAAAGCAGAGGGTCAGCGAAAAAGAATAAGACCCTCAACGAGATGGATTGACACAGTGGCTACAACAATGGGTTCAAACATAGCAACGATTGTGAGGATAGCGCAGAACGGGGCACTGTTTTGTTCTATTGTACACAGGGTTGCTGTCCTTCAATACTGACTCGACAGCACCTAGCATCAACAACAACATATACATATGTGTAGTGTGTATGTCTTTTTTATGCAAATAGATTACACATTGATATATATTTTTTCTGCCCCTTGCTTTTTTCACTTGGAGATCTTTCCTTCTTAGCACATTCATAGATATACCCCATTCTTTTTCATAGCTACAAAGTATCCCATTGTATGGAGGTACTTGCTTGTTTACGGACATTATAAACAACGATGTAATTATCATTCTTATACATATAAATGTTTGTACTTCTGTAAGTTCTTATGAGTATTAAATGAGATAATTGCTATAAATAAAGTGCTTAGCACAAAGCTGGACACATGGTAGGCTCTCAATAATTATTATTATTACAATATGATAATTATTACATAGCACTTCACACACATTCTATGGGCAATCTGAGACAGGAACTCCTTTAATCTGCTCTAGTATCCTGTACCTTTTGCAAGTCTTGGAGTAAGAAGACATGTTGACCAGCTCTTCATTACTTCCATGAAACAGTAGAAAGTGAGATTAAAACTAAGTTCAAACTGTAGGGAATTAGCAAGGAGGAGATCCCTCACGAAAAAGGTACTTAAATCCTTGGTTCTCGGGTCTAGGCCGCTCATTACTATCATCTGGGAAGAGTTTTAAAAATACTTATACTCAGGCCCCACACCCAGAGATTCTGATTTAATTGTTCTGGGGTGGGGTCTGACTTTGGCACTTTATAATGGGCAGTCAAGGTTGAGTACCATTGCAAGGCTGAGTTGCTCAGTGACTCGTAAGCATTAGTGCAATGGTTCTCAACCTTAGCTGCACATTAGAATCACCAAATAAGCTTTAAAAATATTGATGCTGGGTCCCGTCTCCAGCGATTCTGATTTAATGAGTCTTGGGTGTCACCTGGCCATCAGGATTTCTAAAACCTCCTCCAGTGATACTAATGTGCATCCAAGGTTGAGAACCACTCTGAAAGCCTGCAGAGTTCAGAGTCTCATCCATAGAAATTTCCTTCAGGAGTTCTGGAACGGAGCCAAGAAATACGCATTTGTGATGAACACCCATGTTTGTGGTGTGGGTGGTTCTGGTACCACACCTGAGAATAATTGAAGTAGAGTCTAAAATAAGAGTACCCATTGCCATCGGATCAGTTCCGACTCATAGTGACCCTACAGGACAGAGCAGAACTGCCCCATAGGGTTTCCAAGGAGTGGCTGGTGGATTCGAACTGCTGACCTTTTGGTTAGCAGCCGAGCTCTTAACCACTGTGCCACCAGGGCTCCAAAATAAGAGCAGTACTTTGAAATTTCCTTCTATAGCATCCTCTTTGGATTATCTTTAGTTGACTGGGATTTACCTTTCTCATCAAATGGCTTATTCCATTGTTATGCTGGTTAAGTTGATTAAAAAACAAACATACAAGCAAATAAACACATTTATATTGAACTGATATTTGTTTTAACATAACTTCAGACTGTTGGTGCTGCTTCTCTCTCTGGAGCTAGCCAAAGCCAGTATCCTTACACTTGCATCTCATCTCATCTTCTGTATGACAATCCTTGTAATTTTTGAAGAAAGTGATCATAATTTCCTTAGTCTTCTCTTCTCCAGGCTAGAGACACCTCAGTTCCTCTAATCTAAAAAAGTGACTGATTGATTATCAGGTTCCCTACCTTTCTGTGTGCCCCACACTGTCCCTTTGGCAACAAGAGTGACAGTTGGACTGTTAAATTCTATAACTTGGACATTGAACCCTGATGGATGTAGTTAAAATAATAGAAATGTTACAAACCAGATAATAGGATGGTATTACGAAGTTGAGATCTCCCATTAGCACAGTTCATAAAGAAGTGACATATTGGATAACTAACATGTTTATAGCATTATAGTTTACAAAGAGCAGAGATTTTCTGAGCTGACCCTCCAAGAACTATGTGAACAAGATACTGTTCTTACCACCCTGAGTTTACTATAAAGGTGATTATGATCAGAGAAGTTCCAAGACTGGGGTAAATTCACAGTCCAAGATTGGGGCAAATTCACAGTAGGTGTAGCCAGAATGCTAACCTAGATTAATTGTTTCTAAATGCTATGTTATTGCATTGTTTCTTTCCAGAATGTATGCAACGATAATAAGGAAAAGCACAATTAGATGAATACCACCCTAAAAACTAAGGATTATTACTACTGTTGGTTATTGCATTGGAAATTCTGTAAATATTATTTGTCTGTGAACTTTTGATTGATGGTAAACCCTTTGAAATAGGTGAATCTAATTTGTAAACATTTGAAGTAAGAAACGAAAAAAAAGGGGAGGGCAAGCTGATACTTCGATAAAAGACTTTGCCGCCCCTTTAGCCATCTCAATGTGCTGTTATGTAGTTGAATAACAACAGCCTCCCCCTCTTTTCGTCAGGTGTGCCAAAGGGCCTGAATTATGATGCTGTGAAAGAGCTCATCTTAGCGGTTGATGGGGTGGTATCTGTGCACAGCCTGCATGTCTGGGCTCTAACAATGAACCAAGTGATTCTCTCGGCTCATGTTGCTACAGGTCAGTGCATTTTGTAAACACCGTGGATGAAATTCAGTCCTTGTCCTGTAAAAGCAGTAATTTCCCTCCTTTTGTAGAGCTGCTCTTAGTGACTGTTGCCTGTAAAACCGGTGTGTTTTGTACCTACCATGGGGCTTTGAAAACCACCCTCTTATAATTGTGTCATAGCAATAATGATACTAGTGGCATCCCTTTAGGCAGACTGAAGAGGGTAGAGGATAGACAGAACGGAGGGCTAAACTGCTACCCAAACTCTGAAAATCAGATGTCACTTGGTCATCTTGGTGCCCCATCAATCAAATGATAGGAAAGAAGTCAACAGTAAATCTTAATCGGGTATCTCCTGTGTGTAAGACACTGTGCCTAGCACTGATGACAGAAAGGTGACCGCGACACAGGTCCCATCCTTAAAATTCTAACATGATGGTATAAGTGCTAGTAGGAATTAATGGAAGTTCCTTTACTGGATGATTAGAAATTCTGTAACTATCTCAGAAAATTCTTAGAAGATTGGGTTTATACTAAAGTCTACTTTCTAAATTAGAGAATGACTCTATTCATGATATGTCCTATTGTTAGTAGCTATTGAGTTGGCCCTTGACTCATGGTGACCCCATGTACAATCGAACAAAATGCTGCTGAGTCCTGTGTCATCCCTATGATCAGTTACAGATCAGACTGTTATGAGTCATAGGGTTTTCCTTCATTGATTTTTGGATGTAGATCACCAGACCTTTTTTCCTAATCTGTCTTAGTCTGGAAGCTCTGGAGAAACCTGTTCAGTATCATAGCAACATGCAAGCCTCCACTGAGAGATGGGTAGGTGGTGGCCATGCACGAGGTGCACTGGCCAGAAGTCAAACCCAGGTCTGTGGTACAGAAGGTGAAAATTCTACCACTGAACCAACATGGCCCCTGTGATATGTCCTAGGGATGGGAAAATAGATGGTGGGAGTCCTTTCATGGCTTCAGGAGAGAGCTCAGGCCAAGGATAGTAGGTTAGAATGCTAAAAAATAACTCAAGAAAGTTACTAAGGGGCAGGGTACAGAAACACCAGGGAGAGTTATTTTAGGACTCCGCTTTCTGAGACCTCATCTTCTCTGAGGAGCTCCAGTCTCGCTGCAGGGAATTTACAGCATTCACTACATCGATATTTCACTGCAAATAGAAAAATCTAGTAAACTGTCAGCTTACTACTGAGGGAACTTTACAGCCTCCTGATACCATTTGGGACAGGAAAAAAGATGGCAGTGAGGGCTACTACTCTAAGTTAGGTCTGTGGGGAGCTCTAAACGCTTCTTGGGTCCTGTCACCAGCTTTGATATAAATTCTGATTAGATACAAGAGCTGCAACCCTGAGATCCCTGGGGACTGGTGAGCAAGACTGTGTGAGAAATCAAAGTTCTGACACAGCTTTTCTCAGGGCTTATCTCCACTTCCACACTCAGCTCCTAGGAATGCCAGACCCCAGAGAGAACTGTGGGCAGGAGGAGTTCCCACAGTGATGGCGTACTTTGCTACACTAGAACTCCCCCCGTGACTTGTCTGGGTGAAAGCAGCTGAGTGGCAGAGCCATACTGGTTCCTTCGGAGTGCTGTCTGTGCACCACTGCCAGGTTAAAGACAAAGGACTTGGAGCTGGAGTCTTAGCAGTCAACCATATGTGTGTAATCAGTGCTAATCCCGCTTTGGTTCTTTATCAACAGCAGCCAGCTGGGACAGCCAGGTGGTTCGGAGAGAAATTACTAAAGCCCTCTGCAATAGCTTTACCGTGCACTCAGTCACCATTCAGATGGAATCTCCAGCCGACCAAGACCCTGACTGCCTTTTCTGTGAAGACCCCCGGAACTAGCTCAGTCACTCTGTCAGCTTTCCACGTTTGACAGACCTCTACATGCTACTATGCATTTTCTGGAACATAAGAAATAAAGAATCAAAGGAAGAAATTTGAGAAACTCATGATACAGTACAATGCACCCTCTTTATTAAGCTCCATCCACCATGAATGAAGATGCAGTTAAATCCATCAATCAATTGGATTATATACTCATCAGTGGCTGTGTTCATTTACAGGAATGTGTGTATAGATTATTCCTCACTGGCGCTAAAATAACAGCTGTTTGCAACCACAGGCAATACTAAGTCCACCCCCCTTCAATAATGCATCCTGAGACTGGTCAAGTTGAACTCAGAAAAGTCTTATCAGGAATCAGTGGCTGGGACAAATTGACAAAAAATTCCCTCGAAACATTAGAAGCAAAAATAAGAAGAGCCAAAGTCAGGGCTGAAAGAGAATTTGAATGCTTAATGGTGGTGCAAATGGTTAATGCGCTTGCTGATAACCAAAAGTTGGAAGTTTGAGTCTACTTAGAAGTGCCTCAGAAGAAAGGCATGGCAATCTACTTCTGGACAATCAGTCATTGAAAACCCTATGGATAACAGTTCCACTCTGATGCACATGGTATTGAAATGGACTTGAAGGCAACTATTTTTTTTTTTTTTTTTTTTGGTTTTGGTTTTAACATCTTAGAACTTAACTCTCCCCCGAGGCGGTAATGCGATTTGGGGCAACAGTTTTTGACTTCCTGTGTATCAACAGTCCCATTCACTACCTAGGATAGAAATGCCTCTATCTGTCTTGCTTACTTACATATTATGTTGTAATATGTCTGAAATTGTTGAATTATTTTTTTTTACTTCTCTGGATAAAAGGTAAATGACAAATTAAGTATTTGGATTGAACCATATGAAATTGCTGCTCTTCGAGTGTTTTCGTGTGATTTAACCTAATAATAATAGAAAACCAGGAGGCACAGAGATGCAGGGTGACTTATCCCAGGTCATATGGAAAGTAATTTAGTCAGAGTTCAGATGAGAATTCCCAGATCTTGAATAATTTTTATGGAGCACCTACTACTAACCTAAAGGCTGGTGGTTTGAACCAACTCAGCGGCATCACAGAAGAAAGCCCTGGTGATCTGCTTCCATAAGATTACAGCCAAGATAACCCTACGGAGGAGCTCTACTCTGTAGCTCATGGTGTTGCCATGAATAGGAACTGACTGGATGGCAATGGGCTTTTTTTGGTTTACTATGATCCAAGTATTGTACTGGGCTATTTAGATAAGTAATCTCATTTTGTTCTAATGACAACTTGTGAAGTTGGATTATCATTATACAGAAGAGGAAATAAGGCTCAGAGAGGTTAAGTAACTTGACCAATTTCATTAGTTCATAGTTGATGCCAGCTATGGGCTTAGCATTGATGAACCAAGTCAGCATGGCCTTTGCCTTCTTTTTTTTTTTTTGCAATTGTTAGAGCCATCATGACTGACAATCACAAAGACAGAGAGAACAGCATGGGTGACCACTGTCTCTGTTTTGTGGAGGAGACAGGCATCACGCTAATAAACAACCAAGAATATACCGAAATACTGGCAAGAGAGACTGATTTCGTGGGACCTGTCTACAAGCAAAGGAGTGCCGAGTATTGCTGACGGACACCAGAAGCTAGGAGAGAGGCCCACAGAAAAAATGGACACAGCTGAGACCCTGATTTAGACTGTTAGCCTCTAGAAATATGAGAAAATAAATTACGTTTTTTAAAGCAACCCACTTGTGGTATTTTTGTTTTTGTTACAGCAGCACTCGGTAACTAAGATACCAAGTAACCTGCGTGAACAATCAGTTATTATTGCAGAAGTGCATGCAAAGAATAGGCTACATTCTTCAAAAGAATAGGATGAATAAATTGCTGAGTTTAAAAGTCAAGGACTTGATGTACCCTGTCATAGGCAGCACTAAACTTGCACCCTCCCTTATATAAGAGTCTGGCCAAGGAAAGAGGAAACCTGAATAAATTGAAATTGTTATGAGATGACCTGTTAAAAGGTCTTACTCCAGACAGTCTAAATGACGGCAGTGATGAAGGGATACAAAAGGGAGGAGATGTGTGTGACATGGTAGAAACAGGAAACTCTGGTAGAGGAACGAACACGAGCAGGAATTAGAGAGAACGGTTTCAGTCCCTTTCTGCGTCCTTCCAGGCTCCGTGACCTTGAGCCAGTTCTCAATTTCTCTGAGCTGCAGCTCCCTTATCTGAAAATGGGGACTCTATTTTCATCAAGGTGTTTCTGTTCGAATTAAATGGGATAATAAATGAATGGTCAATACATGTTCTAATTCAAGGTTTCTCAACCTCGACACTATTGATATTTTGAGCTGAATCGTTGTCGTAAGGGGTTGTCTTCTGCATTGTAGGATGTTTGGAAGCATCAGTGGCCTCTACCCACTAATGCCGGTAGCATCCCTCATTCTCTTTCTCCCCCTCTGCGCCAATTGTGACAATCAAAAATGCCTTCAGACATTGTCAAATGTTTGTCCCCTGAGGGGCAAAATCACTCCTGGTTGAAAACCACTGCTCTAAGCATACACACACACACACACACACACACACACACACGCACACACACACATGCATGCACACATACGAGCGTGCAAACTTACAAGTTGTAAGGGAAGAAGGGAAAACCAATGGAGGGGTATAGGAACTTGGAAGGAGCCCTAGTGGCACAGTGGTTAAGTGCTAACCAAAAGGTCAGCAGTTTGAATCCACCGGCTGCTCCTTGGAAACCTTAGGGGGCAGTTCTACTCTGTCCTATAGGGTCGCTATGAGTCAGAATCGACTCAATGCCAGTGGGTTTGGTTTTGGTTTTGGGGACTTGGAGCTTAGGATGGCTGCCTTCTGACAAGAAACCAGCAGGAAAAGAGAAGGTCCAGCCTGCTTCTCCCATACCAGGTCTACCTCTTCCCACTTACTTTCCAGATTCCCCATCAGCGGGGGCCTTGAATTATACATGGGGATGTTCCAGGCAGAAGAAGAGAAGGACATTCAAGGCAAAAGGAAGAGTATGTGCAAGGCATGCTTATGTTTTTTAGGTTTTTATGTGAAAAGCAAAATATAGGTGGCAAAGGAAACTTTCTACTCTGTGATTCTCAAAACAATGTAATTTTTGCTACTTTATGATTATTAATATTGTAGAGAACAGGAGTTATGTCCTAGATGATTTTTATGTCACTGTTAGCACCTAGCATCTAGTGCCAGAAAGCTAGCAGACATTAATAATTGGTGAGGCAATGACTCTGGGGCTGTCTGCGGGCCTTATCATGCTTTTTCATTTACATTTATGTTTTTCTGAAATTCTGAGGGCCAAGAAAACATTGACTTTGACTGAGAAGGTCACATCCGTGCCATCTCTGCAAATCAATCAGCACCACTGAAATAGCTGCTTAGCATTCTGCTGACGGCTGGTCCTGCTCAGTGGAGACAAATATACTTGTCCCCCACCTCAGGAAGCACGTTTTAGTCAACTGAGATTAGAGCCGCTCGGGTTCCTCACATCTCCTGCCCCATCTGGCTCTCAAAATGGACAGGCAGGTTCATGTCAAATCATTGCTCTTATCTCAAGGGCCGCTGAATGCTTTTGCTTTTCCACACTTTGTGTAGGGCAGAGCCCTTAAGACCAGATAATTGGGCAAATGCAGGGATTCTGGTGCTATTACTTTGTTCTGCTTTGTGTGTGCTAAATATATATGTACCAAAACACTTGGCCATTTTAACATTTTTTTACATGTACAATTCAGTAACATTAATTACGTTAATCATGTTGTTCAACCATCATCATTATCTGTTTCCAGAAGTTTCCATCAACCCTAACAGAAGCTCAGTGTCTCCTAAGCAATGGGTCCCCTTTTCCCCCCACCCTCCCACCTGCTCTGGGTAACCACTAATAAACTTTGGTCTCTAGACAATTGCTTATTCTAGATATTTTATAAAAGCAGGAGCATATATAAAAATCACGTTGATCTTTGATTTTATGTCAGAAGGACATTGAATGCCAGGGGTGTGGGTTACTTGTCAACCAAAGGAATCGCTCCAAGGCCCTTAGCCTTTGCCCTTATTTCTCTGAAATTTACTTCTTTTTCAGAATTTAATTTCTTCAGAGCTGAAAACTCTGGACAGTAGGTATTTTTGTGGAAAGGTGCATGATGATTTGTAGAAGTGGGATTTTGCCATGGGGATTTTGAAGATTTTAAGACATAAGAGCAGTGGCGTCAAGGGACTTTGGCTGCTGTTCATCAGTTTCAAAGGTCCCTCTCCCTTTGACCCCTTTCTTGGCATGGTTGAGACGCCAGGCCATTGAAGTTACTGGGAGAGTATAATAGAATTCTGTCCTTGGTGGCATTGCATTGCTATCGGAACTTTAGTACTTCATGTCTTTCAAAGCATCAAGCCTTATTCTTCTCAGTGCTGATATGAGGCCAACTTTACGGCCTCCTCCGTCCTTAATATGTGTCTCTGTCATCCAGCACCCGGTAAAGATTTATCTAGGGCTAGGTGGTAATGTTAGGGCCCGTTAAAGAAATACATGGGTTTCATATGTTTGCTTACAGATGCGAAATGGGAATGTTAAAGGACAGGAAGCAAAGTATGTTTATGCATTGAGTTTGAATCTTAGCTCTTGCCTATATTAGCTCTGTGACCTCAAGCTATTGGCTTAAATGTTAGGTTCCTCTGTTTCCTAATTAGTAAAACCTACCTAGTAAGGTTAATGAGAAATTAATAAATAAGGACACTTAAAAGGCTTGGACCAGCGCATAGCAAGTAGTCAGCACTCAGTAAACATTAGCTCCACTACCTGCCTGTCAGTGTGCTGTACTGTGGTGTTGCTGTGATGCTGGAAGCTATGCCACCGGTATTTCAAATACCCGCAGGAACACCTATGGTGGATGGCAGAGCTTCCAGACAAAGACAGACTAGAAAGAAAGGCCCGGCAATCTACTTCCGAAAATTAGCCTATGAAACCCTGTAGATCACAACAGAATATTGTCTGATATAATGTTGGAAGATGAGCCTTCCCCACCCCTCCCCACCCCGACTGGAATATATTACACAATAGCTGCAGCAATGGACTCAAACATATCAATGATCATGAAGACGGCACAGGATTGAGCAATATTTTGTTCCGTTATAGATAAGGGTGCCATGAGTCAGAGCCAACTTGACAGCAACTAACGGTGACAACAAATATTAGCTATTATTTATTATTAGATACAAAAGTGAGTGCACGCATATGTGTGCACAAACACAAAGTTTTATATCATTCAATTTAAAAGATTTTGAGTCATCCACACAACTCCCACAAGACAGTGGCAAAATTACTGGTGAGAATTAAACAGCCCTTTCTCTCACACAGAGCAATGGAGGCTTGCTGAGATAAAGGCTCCGGCTGTGAGAATGTTGCCTGGTGAGGGAGTCAGAGATTAATTAAAATAGTTGAGTCCCTTTCTGCCTCTCTCTCTCTGAAAAATTCCACATTTTTCTTTGAAGTAAAAGCTGAATTAGTCACTCAAAGTACACGTGCTAACAGCAAGTGTAACTGTCCAGTTCAGTGAAGGCAGAGTCAGAGTTCTCCCAGGCCTCACCCAGTTGCCGGGAAGTATAACTTCCTTTGCTTTTCCTCTCTCTCTCTCTCTCATGTGGTCTCAGCTTTTGTCCTAATAGGGTGAATCCCCTTCTTCTGGTCTCAAATTTGCCATTGGCATGTTTGGACCACTTATTTATCCAATAAACTTTGCAAGGCAGCAAAGGCCTTTAGGACTCAGGGTCAAAAAGAAAAAGTGCTCATGGGCATATACATTTTATAGATTCCTGGAGAATGTTTCTTTCCAGCTCCAACCCCACCCAATGAAATATGACCCAGAGGACCCTGCCAAGAGACAATCCTCATTTTCTGCAATGAGCTCTAAAGTGCCTTCAGGAAATGTTTTTCTCAGCTCATCTTGCTGCATTCCCTGTTTTGGATCACAGGGCAATCTGTTTAAATGACTAATTACAGAAATCATTAAAGGCACAAAGCAAATGTTGCCTTTGAATAACCACATCCTTCGTTTTACAAGTCCTGCTTGGTGTGACAGTGATGAAACCACTTAACAGCCCAGTGCAGGCGGATGTTACAAGAGAAGAAATAAAAGGTGACCATATGCAGTTCAATTTCCTAACTCTCAGATTTCACACTTAACGTTTGCCATTCTGTTACTGGACACCTGTTTAAATTCTATTTTAAAATGTTAATGTATGTTGTTTAAAAAAAAAAAAAAAGAAGTATGTTCAGGCTAAGTCATCATCTTTTTTACCACTAAAATCATGGCAGAAAATATTTCTCATGACATCAGTTGGGACTGTAATCAGAATACACTTTTCCACTCTCAATCTTCTATTGAAGGAAAGAATCCATTTGGGGAGCAGTTTGGTCCATGAGAGATTAACGATAATCTCATAATCAAGGGCGATTTTGACATCATCCTGGTCATTGGCATGAAACCCAGATGAAGTAAAGGATGGTGGTCAGAGGTAGTGATAGCACTTGACAGGTGTAAAAGAAAAAAAAAGAAAAAAACCCACACAACAAAAACCCTTGTGTTTCTTCAACCTTTAAGACCAGGAAGTGATGAAAGATGTCAAGTTGAATTGCAGCCCTTTCAGGCATGCCAATCAAGCCCTGGGAGACAATGTATCAATACAATTGCCCTGTATTTCCTTTCTTCAAAGGATACCCATTTGCCAATAAAGAATTGTCTTATTCCCAGCCATTAAAACCATGTGGTTGTTGTACACAGTCCAATGGTACTGTCAAATGCTATTTGCCTAGATCTGTAGAGTTTACGAGCGTGTTGGGGTAGTATGGAAGAAGAAAGGGCACCAGCTTTACAATACCAAAGGTACTGTAAACCACGGTGAGTTAGCCTGTACATTAGAATCATGATCAGACGTGACTTTGGGGTTTCATTAGAAGGTGAACTGCATTCTTCAAATGGGAATCTGTAGGGACTTAATAAACCAATGCCATATTTATTTTCTAATGCCCTATCCAATTTTTTTCAGTGATGAGGATGAGAAAGAAAATTTTTTTGGCATATACAAGGGATTGATGAACAAGAATTTCAGTTACTGTCCTATTCTCCACTCTGAATCTGCCTCTGAAGTGGCAGAAGCCCACAATAAAAAAAGTACGAGTGCTGTGTGTTGGCATTTCTTTAGAGCAATACTTTCTATGAATAATTAATGGCCCAGAAAGATGAAGCCTCTTTTTTTTTTTAGTTTCCACCTTCTTGTAGAGTTCAGCATCTTGTATGAATTTCGATGGGGAAAGGACAGTTCAGATTTCCCTGGCTCAGTAAGCTTTGAACTCATAATTAAGAAGTAGATTCCCGGTCCATTCAATCCCCAATCCTTTATGCACACAAAATCATGGAAGGAGGTTTTCAGAATCTTAGATGTGATAGTCTTTAATGTTGACTAAAGAGAAAGTTCTGAGGGAGGCACAGCTGATGAAGACATATAATTCTTGTTCTTTTTCTTCCTATTATTATTATTATCACTCGGGGAACTTTAAATAACCTAGAATTTCCTACTTATCTCCTATCTATGGAGGTCTTTTTATCCGGGTGTAAATATTTACCAAACAGTAGAGACACTTAAATATATAGATTTTGATGATAATCCCTAATTCCTTACCTTGAGATTAATCACTCATTTATGTAGTCATTCATTTCTTCAACTCATTTTACTAATATTTATTTATCAACTACTTATGAAGACCAATGGAGTACACTATTGCTTTAGAATAGTTTAGACCAGTGCAGAAGACTATTTTTATTATATTAGTCATTGAAATATGGCCTTGGTGATAGAAACAATGCCAGAGATTGCATAATAGAATTTTGCAAGACCAACAACTTCATTGAAAATACCTTTTTTCAACAACATATACGGCAGCTATACATGTGGACCTCACCGGATGGAATATTAAGAATCAGATCCACCACATCTATGGAAGAAACGATTGAAAATTTCAATATCATCAGTCAGAACAAGACCAGGGTCTGACTGCAGAGCAGACCATCGATTGATCATATGCAACTTCAAGTTGAAGCTGAAGAAAATTAGAACAAGTCCACGAGAGCCAAAGTATTACCTTGAGTATATTCCATCTGAATTTAGAGACCATCTCGAGAATAGATTTGACATGTTGAACACTAATGACTGAAGACCAGGGAAGTTGTGGAATGACATCAAGGACATCATACATGAAGAAAGCAAGAGGCCATTAAAAAGACAGGAAAGAAAAAAAAGACCAAAATGGATCTTAGAAGAGACTCTGAAACTTGCTCTTGAATGTCGAGTAGCTAAAGCAATCGGAAGAAATGATGACGTAAAAGAGCTGAACAGACGATTTCAAAGGGCAGCTAGAGAAGACAAAGTAAAGTAGTATAATGAAATGTGCAAAAACCTGGAGAAAGAAAACTAGAAGGAAAGAATACACTCGGCATTTCTCAAGATGAAAGAACTGAAGAAAAAACTGAAGCCTCGAGTTGCAGTATTGAAGGATTCTATGGGGAAAATATTAAACGATGCAGGAAGCATCCAGAGAAGATGGAAGGGCAGAGTCACTATGCCAAAAAGAATTGATCGATGTTCAACCTTTTCAGGAGGTAGCATGTGATCAGGAACAGACAGTACTGAAGGAAGAGGTCCAAGCTTCACTGAAGGCATTGGTAAAAAACAAGGTTCCAGGAATTGACAGAATACCAATTGAGATGTTTCCACAAAGGGATAGGTCACTGGAGGTGCTCACTCGTCTATGCCAAGAAATTTGGAGGACAGCTACACGGCCATCTGACTGGAAGAGATCCATATCTGTGCCCATTCCAAGGTAAGGTGATCCAACAGAATGCAGAAATTATTGAAAAATATCACACAAGTAAAATTTTGCTGAAGGTCTTTCAAAAGTGGTTGCAGCAATACAATGACAGGAAACTGCCAGAAATTCAAGCCGGATTCAGAAGAGGACTTAGAACCAGGGATATCATTGCTCATGTCAGATGGATCTTGGCTGAAAGCTGAGAATACCAGAAAGATGTTTACTGTGTTTCATTGACTATGCAAAGGCATTCAACTGTGTGGATAATAACAAATTATAGATAACATTGTAAAGAATGGGAATTCTAGGACACTCAATTGTGCTCATGCAGAACCTGTACATAGACCAAGAAGCAGTCATTTGAACAGAACAAGGGGATACTGTGAGGTTTAAAATCAGAAAAGGTGTCTGTCAAGGTTGTATCCTTTCAACATACTTATTCAATCTGTATGCTGAGCAAATAATCCGAGAAACTGGACTATATGAAGAAGAACGGGGCATCAGGGTTGGAGGAAGACTTATTAACAAACTGCGATACGCAGATGAAACAACCTGGCTTGCTGAAAGTGAAAGGGAATTGAAGCACTTACTGATGAAGATCAAAGACTACAGCCTTCAGTATGGATTCCACCTCAACATAAAGAAAACAGAAATCCTCACAACTGGACCAATAAGCAACATCACGATAAATGGAGAAAAGATTGAAGTTGTCAAGGATTTCATTTTACTCAGATCCACAATCAATGCCCATGGAAGCAGCAGTCAAGAAATCAAAAAACCTCTTGACAGTCTTAAAAAGCAAAGATGTCACTTTAAGGACCAAGGTGTGCCTGACCCAAGCCGTGGTATTTTCAATTGCCTCATATACATGTGAAAGCTATACAATGAATAAGACCAAAGACTTGATGCCTTTGAATTATGGTGTTGGAGAAGTATATTAAATATACCATGGACTGCCAGAAGAATGAACAATCTGTCTTGGAAGAAGTATAAACAGAATGCTCCTTAGAAGCAAGGATGGTGTGACTTTGTTTCACATACTTTGGACATATTATCAGAAGGGACCTGTCCCTGGAGAAGGACATTATGCTTGGTAGAGGGTCAACAAAAGAGAGGAAGACCCTAGACGAGATGGATTGACACAGTGGCTGCAGTGATAGACTCAAGCATAACAACGATTGTGAGGATGGTGGAGGACCGGGAAGTGTTTCCTTCGGTTGTACACACACTTGCTATGAGTCGGAACTGACTTGATGGCATCTAACAACAACAAGAAGCACTTATCGTATTCTAAAAAACTTATTACAGTTTTGACTTCCTCAACTAGATTTTGAATTCCTTAAAAGTAGTGACCTTTATCTTATTTAGAATTTTATCCTCCCTCTGCCCCCATCATCCTGCCTGGCATCTAAGTAGTCACTGGATAGTAAACTGAATGAATAATGATAGACTACATCAACTTTTGAGGAGCCCTAGCAGTGCAGTCCCTATGGGGCAGTTCTACTCTGTCCTATAGGGTTGCTGTGTTTGGGATCAACTTGAAGCAATGCATTTTTGTTTTTAGCAAACATTTATTTATTTAATGTACTTCAGATGAAGGTTTATAGAACAAACTAGCTTCTCATTAAACAGTTAGTATACAGACTGTTTTATGACATTTATTAACAACCCCACCGCAAGTTGACACTCTCTCTTCTTGAACTCGGGCTCCCTATTACCAGCTTACCTGTCCCTTCCTGACCTCTAGTCCTTGCCCCTGGGCTGGTGTGCCCCTATAGTCGCATTTCACGATGGGTTTTTGGTTAATAGTGCAGTAGGATCCCTGGTTGTGCAGTGGTTAATGGCCTGGCTACTAACCTAAAGGTTGGTGATTCGAACTTACCAGTGGCTCTGCAGGAGAAAGATGTGGCAGTCTGTTTCTTTAAAGATTTACAGACTTGGAAACCCTATGGAGGAGTTCCACTCTGTCCTATAGGGTCGCTGCAACTCAGAATGGACTTGATGGCAATGGGTTTGGTTTGTTTTTTTTGGTAGTAGTGTAGTGGTTAAGCGCGCACCTGCTACTAACCACAAGATTGAAACTTCAAACCTACCAGCCACTGCAAGGGAGAAAGATGCAACTGCCTGCTTCAGTAAAGATTTGTAGCCTTGGAAACCCTATGGGGGCAGTTGTACTCTGCCCTATAGGGTCGCTATGAGTTGGAATTCAACTTGATGGCATTCAGTTTGGGTTTTGGTTTCATTGCAGAATGGTTAAGCACTCGGCTGCTCACTGAAAGTTCAATGGTTCAAACCTACCAAGCAACTCTGAGGGAGAAAGACCTGGCAATCTGCTCCTGTAAAGATTACAGCCTAGAAAACCCTATAGCGGCAGTTCTATTCAGTCACATGGAGTTGCTACAAGTCAAAATTGACTCGAGGGTCCCTAACAACAACATTTATCAACTTTTAAAATACAGGAGTGTTTTCCATGATCCCTGATTAAGCCCTTAAGGAAGTGGAGGGTTGGGACCAGCTGGGAATAGGTGCTGGGAAGCATAATAAGATAGGCGCCGACATAGCCGATTCTGTCGTTTTAATTAATTCACCACTGACCGTGATGGCCTCTGTTTCCTCATAAATAAAATGGGAATAAGAATCCTTGCCCTTCTTACTCCCTTCTGGTATTATGGATATCAAATGGGATGTTATAGGCAAAAGCACTTTTGTGAACTATGAATTAACCACATAATCAGAAGTTATTATTATTATTGTTATTAACTGAAATGATTACTATAAGCTAATATAGTGTAGAAATTGTACAACAGATGCACCCTTTTCCACTGGAGTATAGCTAGCCTTCCCTCCCTCCCCAACCTCCAACACACCTAAAACACACACACACTCATATACACACTGAATTTTTGCTTGCCTGGATTATGGAGAATTGAGTTATTGAGATCTTCTTGTAATATACTTGGATAAAGGTTTTAGAAACAAATACCAATGTAGCTAATATTGCAGATACAAACCCATGGAAACTGAGAAATAATTATTCTGGCAGTAACTGCGGTACTCAGTTCAGTAAACAGTGACTGAGCAACTTTTATGTCCCTGGCACTGTATGCGGGGAACTCAAGGTAACTCAAGGAAAATGAGGCAAAAGATAAGATTTCAAGTTTTCTTCAGTACAGTAGGTGAGATAGGCAAAATTTATATACGTGGTTTTAACAGGAGAGTCTTGCTTAATTTGTAAGAATCTGTACACATTTAGACTTCTCTGAGTGCCATTTACCTGAGCTGAAGCAGGTAATAAAGTAAACAATTACAGGACACATTTTGTGACTTAGAATAGAGTCCCATCACTAATTAACATGTTGGAGGAGACAGCTTTTGTACTGATGTTAAGTATTCAGGACACCTTCGGCGTTCACAGTTTTTGGGGGGTAGGAGGTCAAGGGCTGAGTGATTATGGAAGTTGCAGTTGGGCTGACAAAGCCAGCCCGCTTTGCTAACAAAAGACCTGGCGTGTACTCCAGAAGAATCGTTATTGGGGTGGCAAAGCCATAGACCCCAGGTGTGTTCAAGCCTCAAAAGTGAGGGATTGACAGTAGCGTTTATTCAAATTAGGGATTTGCTTTATTTTAAGGGGAAAGTGTCTGTTTTCCAGTCTATCAACCTGCTGACAGGAGAGATGAGGCGGAAGAAAACAGCGGCCTGATTGATGTGGGCTCCGACACATCACATACCTCTTTAGGAGAAATTAGCATCTTGGACAGGAGCTTGGAGAATTTTAATGTTAAGTTGATTAAAAGCCAAACTTCTTGGTTTAGTCAGAGGCCCCGCTGGTTTCCTGGGAGCCCTGGCTGCACTGGTCCAGATGGTCTATTTTTGGCTGTGCTGCTATAAGCCACACAGCCAGCCGGCACCGGGCTCCTTGCTTGCCTCACAGCTACAGAGGCTGCCCCAACTCCTTCTGTGCCCCCACAAATGCTGCACCATCTCAGTGCTCAGTGAATATTAAATAATCAAAAGCAACAACAGCCCAAGCTTGGCAAATCCCTTCAAAAGTCTTGGACGAGGAACAGGATATATTGAGCTGACTGCTGGAGGGAGAGACTAGAGTCCAACCCTTTCCTCATTATAAACAATCATAATAGTGATATATTGTTGAGATATTACTGTTATAATATTAATAATAATGATATTAGTGCCTGGCAAGATATCAGGCACTGTGCTGAGAATTTAAATACGTTTTCTTTTTCAGCCCACAATAAAATTTCATAATGTACGTATGATACTTCCCATTTTACAAGTGGGAAGCAGCTCAGAGAACTTAAGTGACTTGCCCAAAGCTAACAAGTAATAGAACCAAGATTCAAACCCAGGTTTGTGCCATTGACAAACACATGCTCTAAAGTTATACTTTACACTCTTCTCTCAGACTATTTCTCATGAGGCTACACAAGTAACAAAGAGTGACTTGGAGGACAAGATGGCATTTTCATCTCCCTCATTGGTACCAAAGGAGCAGTACAGCTCAGCAGCAGTCAAGGTGAGGTGGTGAGTTGGGAGATGGCAGAAATAGACTGGGTATAAAGAAGGTAAAATAATACTATTCTTTTGCATCCTGCCTCCTGAACTGACCCACTCTAAGAACAAAGTGTAGTAAATTTTGCCTCATTTGAGAAAGACATTTGTACTAATAATAATGGTGATGATGATGGCCACATAACTTCAGAGAAAAATCTTCCAGCTGCTGAATGATACTCAAAGTATTATGAAGGTTCATTAGCTCTAGAATTGTAAATGAATTCCCCATATGCTATGTCCTAGAAACATTAAATTGTCCTAAGACTCTTGTTGATCTTGAATACGACTCTATTTATTTTATTTAAAGATTAGGCGATTATAATTTTGTGCACTTCATTAGCTGTTGTTGAAGAAGCGGAAACTGAAATGGCTTTATTGAAGAATGTCTGTATTTGTTCATATATGTGTCAAGAATCTCTGGGAGAACACATGAGAAACTAACAGAAGTTACCTGTTTCAGGAGAGGTGTGGTGGGAAGTGGGTGAATTGGAGGTGGGGGGAGAATTGCAACTCTCTCTCTGTATGTGTGTGTGTATTTAAGTGGGGTGAGTGGAAAATTGTGTGTGAATTTGCATTTTGAACTATGTGAATACATTACTTATTTAAAAAATAAAATTTGAAAACAATCATTTCAAACAGTTCAAAATGCCTAATTCGAATACAATTTCTGAAGAGTTCTACATTTATTGTTGTTGTTATTGTTTTAGGTGCCCTCGAGTCAGTTCCGACTCATAGCAATCCTATGTGCAAGAGAACAAAACACTTCCTGGTCCTGCGCCATCCTCACAGTCGTTGCTATGCTTGAGCCCATCGTTGCAGCCACTGGGTCAATCCATCTTGTTGAGGGTCTTCCTATTTTTTGCTGACCCTCTACTTTACCAAGCATAAGGTCCTTCTCCAGGAACTGATCCCTTCTGATAACATGTCCAAAGTACATGACATGAAGTCATCCTTGCTTCTAAGGAGCATTCTGGCTGTACTTCGTCTAAGACAGATTTGTTTGTTCTTCTGGCAGTCCATAGTATATGCAATATTCCTCACCAACATCAAAATTCAAAGGCATTGATTCTTCTTTGGTCTTCCTTATTCATCATCCAGCTTTCGCATGCATATGAGGCAATTGAAAATACCATGGCTTAGGTCATGCACACCTTAGTCCTCAAAGTGACATCTTTGCTTTTTAACATTTTAAAGAGTTTTTTTGCAGCAGATTTGCCCAATGCAATACGCATTTGATTTCTTGACTGCTGCTTCCATGGACGTTGATTGTGGATTCAAGTAAAATGAAATCCTTGACAACTTCAGTCTTATCTCTGTTTATCATGATGTTGCTTATTGGTCTAGCTGTGAGGAATTTTGTTTTCTTTACATTGAGGTGTAATCCATACTGAAGACTGTAGTCTTTGACCTTTATCAGTAAGTGCTTCAAGTTTTCTTCGCTTTCAGCAAGCAAGGTTGTGTCTTCTGCATATTGCAGGTTGTTAATGAGTCTTCCTCCAATCCTAATGCCCCGTATTTCCTCATATAGTCCAGGTTCTTGTATTGTTTACTCAGCATACAGATTGAATAAGTACGGTGAAAAGATACAACCCTCTCACACACCTTTCCTGATTTTAAATCACATCTTCTAAAGCTTTACTTTACACTCTTTTCTCAGACTATTTCTCACTGTGGCTACCCGAGTAACATAAAGAACAACTTGGAGGGCAAGAAGGTGTCTTCATTTCCCTCATTTGGAACCAAAGGAGCAAAATTGCTACATCTACATCTATAGTTCCTGAATTTTACACAAAAAATACACATTCAACATAACTAAGCAATTGGCTTTTTCTGTTATATTCCTCATACCAAGAATGAAGTAGGGCAGTGTTTTATGTAGACGTTCAGAGAAGGCACATTTGGGCATGAGGGTGATAATCATGGCTCAGGAGGTAGTGTGTGGTTTGGGGGAAGCAAAAGCTCAGTACCTTTCCATCCTTCATAAAAGGTTGGCTGCAGTCGCTCCATGATTCACACCCAGCCCAGGGCCCAAGATTCAAGTTTGACCTTGTGTATCTAACCTTAAAATTATTAGACTATGGCATCAGGAGCAGAATACAGGATGGCTGGGTGCATGAGAGTGAAAACTTTCAGTAAGGAAAGATCTTATTAATCCAAAGCTTGCCACATGGCTGGAAATGCAGGGTAGGTATGTGACGGCTTAATGGAAGTTGCTGAAATATGGACTGGCTCCCATTTTTTTGCAGAGCCTCTTAAGTGCAAAATGTCCAAGAGGTACAGAAAGCACTTCTGCCAGTGATGGTCACATTTGTCAAGAGGCCTCTTCTCTTACAGCTGTATGTACCCAAGGCAGATAGATGCCCAATGCTTTCTTCTTGAAATCTTTGTCTACTCTCCTTCACTCACATATCCACTGAACATATAAATATGGAACACACTTAGCCAACATCAATCCACTCTCATCTGAAACACAAAGCTCATCATCAGAGGTCGTGCCAGGGAATGGTGCACCTGGGTTCTGGAGCCATACTCTGGGTGTCAATCCCAGTTCAGGTTTTTGTTGGATGTCTGACATTGGTTGCTTAAGTTTTTCTAAGACTTAAGTTCCTCATCTGTAAAATAGGGGTGATCAGATTCTCCTCCTGGTTGTTATTGTCGTTGTTGTTGTCTACCTGTAGGTTTGTAGAATTAGCAGATAAAAAGTGCTTAGAAGAATTCTTGGCTCATTATTATCATCATGTCATACCCCAGCTTAAAATCCTGCAGTTGACTTAGTGCCCTTAGAATAAAGTCCAAAATACAAAATGCAGTTGATAATGCCTTCCATAATCCCACCTCTGCCTCTCCCTCCAGCCCCATTCAGCATCTCCCTTCTCTCTCCATTCTTACTCCAGCTACATTTCCATTTCTCAGAAGTCCTAAGCTCCTTTCTCCTTCAGTGGCTTTGCACATACCATTCCTCTTCCTGGAAGATGGTCACCTTCTGCTCACAGAGCAAAGGCTAAATTCTCATTCAAGTCTTTGATTAAATGTCACAGTCTTAGGCCTGGCTTATACCCTCTGCACTGCACTTCCATAGCACCTAATACTTCTCCTTTGTAGCACTAACCACCTTTATAATTAGACACATATCTGCACATCTGCATTTTAAAAAATGTCTTTTCTCCCTACTCTACTTTGACTGTAAGTACATGCCCAGTTACGAACATAGCATCTGACATTTAACAGAGGCTTAAAAAATATTGGCTAAAGAAATGAAAGAATGAATGCAAGCCTGCTACTGGCTGTGGTTAGTACCTTGTGTATACAGTAACTAATACAGTTCCAAGTTTATCAATATGAGCCTGGTATCACAAGTCTTTGGAGAATATTCAACTATAATACTTCTAGTATGGTTCATTATCATTCCCAGCAGCTGTTTACATGCCTGTCTACTAGATTCTACACTCCTCAAAGACAGAAGCCTGGGGCTGAAACATAGTGAGTCTAACATAAAGTCTGCAAAAAAAAAATAATTACAAATTAATAAAAGGTTGGTTGTTGTATGTCCTACTCAGCCACCTGGTCTGATGAGCAATAAGTATTCAATATTACAAATGCATACATAATATGGATGTACTTATCTAGAAGCTGACACTTTAGAAGTGCTGTTACTTATAATTCTCTGTGTGCTGATATTGCCCAAGGTTATGAGTGCAGCACCTGACCTCTTTGCGGAACATTCTGTGATAAGCAGCCATGCCTACTGCTGGATGTCACCTGTCACTTTGTTCTGCTCTTTGCCCCTTTGGCTGTCAAAATGCTTCCTGCTCAGAGTCAGCCTATAGCAAGTTACTGCATACAGCAATGTGTCTTCCTGCCACAGTAGCATCTAAGCTGCATTATGCTGCTTTGAGTTGGGTGTGCATTTTCCTGTATCAGTGTTTCAGTCTGCCGTCTTTACTCTTGGTTCCGAATGAGCAGTGGCTTGAGCATCTGTAGGTAAAGCCACCAGTAATCTTGATCCAGTGGTTTCACCTTAGCATGTGCAACATGCTAAGTTAACATGATTTTAGTGTCTTTAGAAACAACACACACAAAGTAGTTAAGATGATGACCTTTGGAGTCAGGTAGAACTGTGTTTAATCCTGCCTCTGCCATATATTAGCTGTGTGGGCCAGTTTCTTCAGCTTTTAAAAGAGCTATCTTATGGGATTGTCAAAAGAATTTAGTAAGACAATGTATACAAAGCAATCTGGTGACTACTACTACTACTACTACTATATTAGGTTAGCCTTGAGCTGGTTGAATTTTACCAATGCGTTTATCTATGGCAGGTGTCCAGAGACCACTGTGCTACAATGAAAAGCACCTTAGAAATATCCAAACAGACTGTTCTGTACTCCTTTGGGAAGCCTTTAGGCAATTATTCAAACTCTTCATGCTGATGGAAATGCTGTGGTTCAAATGATGTTGAAGGGAAGAAGGGCAGATGAAAGTGAGGACTGATGAAAGACTTGTAAATTGAAAGTTATGCTTGAGAATCACACAGAAGCCCTTGCTATCTATTTTGCAAATTAGTTTGCTTTTTAAATTTCCAAGAAGCTCAGCTTCGCTAACTGGCAAGTCAGCAGGAAACAAGATTCTGGTGAGTTTTCTCAAGCATGCTGCATGTTTATAAAAATTCACTTAAAAAAGTATATAAACACATATAATATATCCTTATGTGCAAATGTATAGGCTCCAGTCTGGGGTTTGATTTTCAAAATCACAGTTTGCTAGCACTAGACAACTTTGCCCCAGGGCTATTGGGGATAATGAAGGGCAAAGGCAGAGGCTTGGTGGCTTCTTTACAAGAGCTCCTTGTCTCTCCCACCCCACCATCACCCCCTGACACTTGTAGCTCTCAAACAGAGGAGCCTCCCCCTGGTGACAGGATAGGTCTGAGCAGCACTTTGGGCTCATAGGCAGATGGCCCATAGACAATGATAAATATATTTTCTTCAAGCTATTTATTGATTAGAAATTCTGTAAAAAATGTTTAAAATCATTTCAACAACCCAAGATGAGAAAATGGAGGCTGCTATACACTGGAAGGAGGTCGCTGGGGCCTGAAGTCGTTACAGTCCCATAGCAAGTTCTAGGGGTCTCTCATCATAACTATGGAGATTTTGGTCTCTGCTGAACCCCATGTCTCAGGCATCCCATTTGGGGGCTAACTGTGCCAGAGGGCCATGGAGAGACACAGCTTTTCCTCTTCTCACTTATAGGGAAGGGAGGTGTCCTGAGAGTGCAAGCCATATTCTCCCTCCATTTCTTCTTCAGGCTTATTGGCCAATCCAGGGCTCTGAGCTATTTGTGACTATTGAGATTTTTTGCTTTCTCAACCTCAGCAGTCTTTTGTGGATTGATACTTGGAAGTTTCCAGCACACTGCATATGACTTCTGCTGTCTTTGCTCTTTTGACATCAGGCGGAAGACAATGTCTTTCAGTCCAGATGGTGTCAGCTTAATCACTGGCACTTAATGTAGCATGATACGCTAGTGTTGACCCAGTGGATAATATGGGCAATTTTCTGAGATATCAGTTTGGGGAGGAAAATGGGGAAGAGTTTGGAGAAAAATAATATTTGTAGTAGTGTGAAAATTTGATCTAAGATTTTTATTTTTTTCTAAGCTGACAAAATATGTGAATATTGCCAATTTTATAGTAGCATTACTTACTTATTAAAGCCTAACATGTACCATTGAATGTAATTAGTTGTTTTATACACGCTTGCAAATCTTAAATTCCAGACTCTTTACCATGTTCTGTGAGACCCTGCATGCTCTGGCTTCTATCAACCTATAAGACTTGTTAGTTGGGAATTGTGGTTATGTGGTGAGTAAAAGAAAACTCAACAAAGAGAATTAGAAAAGGAAGAGATTCATTTTTCTCATATAACAATTTTCTAAAATAGAAAGTCCAGGCAGCTGATCAAGAGAGTCATCCAAGAGTCCAGGCTCCTTCTATCTTTCTTCTATGCTATCTTTACCATATGGCTTTTGACCTCATGGCCACAAGATGGCTGCTGCATCTCCAGGTATGGCATCAGTGACCCAGGCAGGAAGAAGGGAGAAGCATGAAGGGCAAAGTCATCTTTTGAGACTTCGATATTGTTTTTAAATGGGAGAGGAAGGCTCTCCACAGGAAATTATGCCTCATCTCATTGGTCATAACTGTGTCACATGGCCACTCTCATCCAAGGTAATCTGCTACTACTACAAATGAAATCAGAAGAGATTTTATTTGGAAATCAAGAGAGAAGAAGGACAGAATGGGAAGCAATTAGTATCTGTCTCAGTAACCTCATCTTATACCACTCTCTACCTTGCTCCTTGTATTTTAGCCACATTGACTTCCTTTCGGTTCCCTCAATACAAGCTCTTTCCTCCTCAGGGCATCTCTACTTACTGCTTCTTCTGCTTAGAATATGCTTCCCCTTATTCTTTCTCATGATTGGCTTCATCATAGCTAATCTTATACTATTACTTCCTCCAGAGGCCTTTCCTTACCTACCTATGTAAAGTGGGGCCCCATGGCCATCCTACCCAGTTATTCTTGAGCACCTTCTTCTGTTCTATATTCTATGGCTCTGGCCACCATCTGTAGTTATATTTTGCTTACTTGTGTGATGTTGTTGTTGTGTGCTGTCAAGTGGATTACGATTCCTAGCGACCCTATATGACAGAGTAGAACTGCCCCATGGGGTTTCCTAGGCTGTAATCTTTAAAGGAACAGATCTTCAGGTCTTTTTTCCTGTGGCGCGCTGGGTGGGTTCGAACTGCCAACCTTTCAGGTAGCAGCTGAGCGCTTAACCATTGTGCCACCATGGCTCCTTAATTTGTGTGATATCTGACTGAAATGAAATCTCCACCAGGATCTTTTCTAATATTTCTGTTATTTGTCGCTGTAACCCCAGCACTAGACACATTGAAATGTACAATGTGCCCTCAAGAAATAGAAGTTGATTAGATGAGTATTTTATTTATGTAATATTTCCATCAGCCATATAGGTAGGTACAGAGAAAATACTGAAGTTGTCAAGGATTTCATTTTACTTGGATCCACAATCAACACCCATGGAAGCAGCAGTCAAGAAATCAAATGCGTATTGCAGTGGGCAAATCTGCTGCAAAAGACCTCTTTAAAGTGTTGAAAAGCAAAGATGTCCCCTTGAGGACTAAAGTGTGCCTGACCCAAGCCATGATATTTTCAATCACCTCATATGCATGCGAAAGCTGGACAACGAATAAGGAAGACTGAAGAATTGATGCCTTTGAATTATGATGTTGGCGAAGAATATTGACTATACCATGGACTGCCAGAAGAACAAACAAGTCTGTCTTGGAAGAAGTACAGCCAGAGTGCTCCTTAGAAGTGAAGATGGCAAGATTCATGTCATGTTATCAGGAGGGACCAGTCTCTGGAGAAGGACATCATGCTTAGTAAGATAGAGGGTCAGCAAAAAAGAGGAAGTCCCTCGATGAGATGGATTGACACAGTAGCTGCAACAATTGGCTCAAACATAGCAATGATTGTGAGGATGGTGCAGGACTGGGCAGTGTTTCATTCTGTTGCACATAAGGTTGCTATGAGTCGGAACTGACTCAATGGCACCTAACACCAACAGCAGTTACTTGCCCGTTGTCACAGAGCTATCCAATGTGTCAAGCAGAATTAGAATCCATGTCTGCCTGGCTCTAACACGGTTTCTCTTTCCACAAACACTGCTTCTTACAGAAGGAGGCTTATTTGGCAGTCCTCAGAAATATCTCTGTTTCAGGGCATGGAGGTTATGCTCTGCACCAAGCTAACTAATTTGTTTGCCACTTCACAGCAGCCCAGGGTTGCTGACATTAGCACTGTCCTAAAAACAAAACAAAACAAAACAGTTTTTTAATTTGATCCTCCCAAGAAGGCCAGAAGCCAGAGTGTTTGTGGTTCCCCCTGAGTGGTTTCCTCCTCGATGGTGGGAAATTAACTCCATTTTGCTGACCAGGAAATGGGCAAGGCGAGTCCTTAATATATTCATTAACAACTCTTCTCAGCTTCGTAAAGAAGGGAGTTCTCCAGAGAGAGGACCTCTCCTTGATCCAGGTTAGTTACTTCCAAGCCTTATTTCTAAATAACAGTCAAAACCTGTCATGCGTATAAATCTTGTCTAACAAGACCCTCGCCTGGTACAACTTTTATCAAACAAACTGTTAACCAGGGACTCTGGTACTAAAAATGGCTCAGACATTTGAAATGGATCAGGTCTCTTTAGTTGCTTAGCTCATCCTCTCAGCAATTCAAAATATCCCCCTCTTGCACATTTGGTGGTTTGTTCCAATCTCCTTTTGAGAGCTCTAAGTGTGTTTCCACTCTGGAAACTTCACTGCATCTCTGAAAGGTTGTTTTATGATGTAGTTATTGTTTTTGTTTTTCAGTCAGCCATGCTTCTCTCTGAATTACCATCAGAAGCATCCTCCTTTTGCCTTTTCCTGTGCTACCTTTATAGGGGTTGTGATTGTGTGTTTCCATGAAAAATTCCGTTGTTTTCTTCCTCACTTTTTATTTATAGTTAGAGTGCTCAATAAGAAATGCTAATTTTAGGTCTTAGTTGTCATGTTCTTCTTGTCTGGGTCAGGGGCCGCTCTCCTGTGAGTCTATCGCATTCTTTCCTTATCTCTGCTCCAGTCTTCATCAGACTAAATAACACCTGCATCACACCGTACCCATACTAGGCAGTGTTCTTCCTCTTACTTCCTATCTTGATCATCCGAACAAATATTAGTTAAAAGAACAAATGAATGAATGCATCAGCAATGTCTGTACCCCATAAAAAGACTAGAAATGCAGCACTTGATGCAAACATAGTGCTCAATAAATGTTTGACAAATAGGTGATTGATGGATTCTTCACTTTGCATCATGATTCCTCTTTTGTGCTTTTTTTTTTTGGTCAGCACTTATTTTATTTGTGGCTTTTATCTTCTCATCAGTTCTAAAGTAATACTCAATGAGATCACCCAAAGGCCAGTAGGGTAAACTAAATTTATGTCTTGAGCATCTATATCTTTATGTACTGAAGATGATATATAGAAAGACACCGTCCCTGTAATTAAAATCTAAAAGAGTAGACCTACTCAGGCATGTAGTAGTACAGGGGGAAATATTGTCAGTGCTATAAATCAAATAGAAACTAAGCGTTATGGGAATCCAACGAAGAGATAGATAACTTCTGGTCCCTGGGTGTGGATTGGGAGATATTTCTTTGGATCCAAAGATAAATAGAGTATGATTTCTCTTCCTGAAAAGTTAAAATGTAAAAGAGTGTAATATGGTAGGCTAAATTATCAGATCAACCCCTTGCT
The DNA here is from genome assembly GCF_000243295.1 of Trichechus manatus latirostris. Taxonomy (NCBI): domain Eukaryota; kingdom Metazoa; phylum Chordata; class Mammalia; order Sirenia; family Trichechidae; genus Trichechus; species Trichechus manatus. The sequence goes on from NW_004443958.1 coordinate 5,467,129, forward strand.
GGAAATAACTTAAAAAATGAAGAAAAGTGTTAACAGAATATATCCTTACAATTATCAAAGAGTTGCTAACAAAAGAAGGAATTATCAGGCCAAAATCTAAGGGAAAGTGGCCGTCCAGAGAGTTGGGAAGAGCTCAAGGTGTTTGCCAGTGCAGGCAAACTTGAACTTCGGTTTTTAATACCTCTGGACAATTAATAAAGAAGACCAAAGAAGAATTGACACCCTTGAATTTTGGTGTTGGCGAAGAATATTGACTATACCATGGATTGCTAGAAAAAAGAACAAATCTGTCTTGGAAGAAGTATAGCCAGAATGGTCCTTAGAAGCAAGGATGGCGAGACTTCCTCTCGACGTACTTTGGACATGTTATCAGGAGGGATCAGTCCCTGAAGAAGGATATCATGCTTGATAAAGTGGAGGGTTAGCGAAAAGGAGGAAGACACTTAATGAGATGGATTGACACAGTGGCTGCAACAATGGGCTCAAGCATAACAACAATTGTGAGGATGGCACAGGACTGGGCAGTGTTTCATTCTGTTGTACATAGGGTTGTTATGAGTCAGAACTGATTCGATGGCACCTAACAACAACAACAACATGGGTTGAGGTGTGCAGACTTCAGAGCCTAGGGTCCTCCTAAGGTGGGTTTCTAATAGGAGAACATCCCTACATAAAGTGGAGACTCCAAAGTCCTATACCCTCAGGGTAAGTGTCAATCAGACAGAAACCCTCTTCCCAACCCAGGAGACTGGAAAGACATTCACCTTGGCACTTGGCACTTGGCACAGCGGACGGAGGGTAGGGATGGGGAGGAACAAATAAAAAAAGTCATAGATACCCTGTAAAAAGGAGATAGATTTCCATCAGAATTGCAAACCAAATTCACAACCCCTTGTTGATCCAATAATCCTCAAGCTTAAATTTAGCTTAATGTGGACTCAACTGTTAGTGCCCCTGGGTGCCTGGGAGAAGCAAGCAAAAATCCACTAGAGGAAGACACTTTCATTCTAAGCCTCAAAGAATCCCCGTAAGATGTAAAAGACCTATAAAAAGAAATTTACAAAACACTACTGAAAGAAACAAAAGAGATCTACATAAATGGAAAAAAACATACCATGCTTATGGATAGGTAGACTCAACATTGTGAAAATGACAATTCTACCCAAAGAAATCTACAAATACAAGGTAAGCCTGATCCAAATACCAAAAACATTCTTTAAAGAAATGGAAAAACTAATCATTAACTTTATATGGAAAGGGAAGAGGCCCTGGATAAGTAAAGCACTACTGAAGAAGAATAAAGTAGGAGGACTTGTACTACCTGACCTCAGAACCTACTATACAGCTACGGTAGTCAAAAGCTTGATACTGGTACGATGACAGATACATTGACCAACGGAACTTAATTGAGAACCCAGATGTAAATCCATCCACCTACAGTCCCTAATCTTTGACAAGGGCCCAAAGTCCATCAAATGGGGAGATATCAGTCTTTTTAACAAATGGTGCTGGCAAAACTGGATGTCTGTCTGCAAAAAAAAAAAAAAAACTAATTCAAAATGGATCAAAGACCTAAATATAAAGCCAAAAACTATAAAGTTCATAAAAGAAAAAATAAGATCAATGCTAGAGGCCCTA
>NW_004443958.1:5469632-5500621 GCF_000243295.1 Trichechus manatus latirostris
ACCACAACTACCACAGCCTCCACCAGACTGAGTCCAGTACAACTAGATGGTGCCTGGCTACCACCACTGACTGCTCTGACAGGGATCACAATAGAGAGTCCTGAACAGAGCTGGAGAAAAATGTAGAACAAAATTCTAACTCACAAACAAAGACCAGACTTCTGGCCTGACAGAGACTGGAGAAACCCCGAGAGTAGGGCCCCCAGACACCCTTTTAGCTCAGTAATGAAGTCATTTCTGAGGTTCACCCTTCAGCCAAAGATTAGACAGGCCCATAAAACAAAATGAGACTAAAGGGTCACACCAGCTCAGGGGCAAGGACTAGAAGGCAAGAGGGGACAGGAAAGCTGGTAATAGCGAACCTAAGGTTGGGAAGAGAGAGTGTTGATATGTCGTGGGGTTAGCAACCGATGTCACAAAACAGTATGTGTACTAACAATTTAATGAGAAACTATTTGTTCTGTAAACCTTCATCTCAAGTACAATAAAAAAAAAAGAAAGTAAAAGAATCCCCATAAATAATTTTCGAGTGCATTCTACACTACAAAGTAAAAGAATAACTTACTTAGGAACACAAAGAAACAATACACTAAAGGGGGAAAAAAACAAGCAATAGAAAACATCAGTGAAGAGAAGCCCAGTCAGATAAGGACCTGTAGCTTGAAAATATCTGCACACAGTTGAAACTAGAAGTGACCTAAGATCTTTGAAAAATAACCAAACAGAATGGAAATAAAAGAATATAAAGTAACTAGAATTTAAAAATGCAAAGGACATACTTTACAATAGATTAGAAATAGCTGAAGAGAAAATAAGTGTACCGAAAGGTAGATTTCATTTGTCTTTTACAGGGTTTCGAACCGGTTTGTTCTGGTTTGAACCCCTGCTGAGAGTTTGCATTTCCACCCCAGATATACTGAATGGGAATCTACATCTAGGTTGTAACAAGATCCCAGATGATTCTTTTGTAAAATAAATTTTGGGAAGCATTGCTTTACTAGTGGTTCTCAGAATTGGTCCCTGACCAGCAGCAGTTAGCATTGCCTGGGAATTTGTTAGAAACGCAAATTATCAGCAGGGGTTTGAATCAGAACAAACAGGTTCAAAGCCCTAGTTTTTGACAACCTCTTTAAAATCTAAAAACCATTCTAAGCTTGCTGTATTTGGCCCCTGGAAGACCTTAGTTTGCTAATTTCTGCTCTAAATAGTAGTAGCTTATATATAAGAAAGATACTGATTTATATACATTAATATTCTGACCAGTAACATTACTTAAAGTTTTGTTGTTGTTGTTAATCTTAGTCAAGGAAGTTGATTCTCTTTGGGTTTCCTGGCATGCAATTATATTATCTGAAAATAATGATAGCTTTGCCTCTTTATTTCCAGTTTTAATATATCATTCTCTTTTTTGTCTAACAGCAAGGACTAGCATCTTCAGAACTCGGTTAAATAATAGTCATGCCCAGTTGCTGCCTTTAATGAGATTGATTTCAGAGTTTCAGCATTAAGCATTAATGCTGTATTTTGCCTGGGAGTATGTATTTTAAAGTCATTCTTTAGAAAGTATTTGTCCTTATTTTGTTAAGAATTTTTTTCAAGAATATTAAATTTTACATATGGTTTTCCAATATTTATGGTAATACTTTTTTTTCATCTTTGATCTATCAATTTAAATAAGCACTGACTTGATAGAATGTAACAGGCAAGGTGTGTGTCTATACGGGAGGGGGGGCAGGACCATGCTGCCAAGGATACCCAGCTGAGGGGGGCTGGCACCGTGCTTACCTTGCCTATCGGCTAATCTGCCACTGGGTCTGATGGGAACTGAAACCCTTCCTTCCTTTCTCACTGAGGCCTGTGCGCCAGTGTAGGGCTGTGTTTCCCTACAGCAGTGGCTTTCCCTCCTTAGCAAGCATCAGAATTACCTGGAGAGCTTGTTAAAGCACAAATTACAGGTTCCTACCCCGTTTCTGATTCAATAGGTAAGGAGGGGAGTAGACAATCTGCATTTTTAATAAGTTCCCAAGTGGTGCTGATACTGCTGATGCTGGGACCACACTTTGAGAAACATTGGCCTGGAGGAAGTGACGTCTTTTTCTATTTTGCAAAGGTGCCCTAGTGGCCAATGGTAGTCTTGGATGTGAATTAGGGTGTGTATGTGATCATTCAGGCAGTGGGCAGGGGTGGATTATCCAATAGGCAAGGTAAACCTGGTGCTTACCTTGCTTATCAGATCATCTGTAGAGAACAATTTCACATTTTTTCACCTCATCAAAGATTCTGCTTCTAAGTATGACTGGCATCTGTGTCTCTCCCAGCTCCACAGCATCTTCCTACAGAATCAAAGCCTCTTTCCAAATTTACAGTCCCTGACAGAGATGGCTGACCCAGTAAGCAAGGTAAGCATGAACAATTTCACCACAACATTAGTTGCTTAGTAAGTACAAGTAAGCCCGGATCGAATTATGTCCTCCCAAAATATGTGTCAACTTGGTTAGGCCATGATTCCCAGTATTGTGTGGCTGTCCTTCATTTTGTAATTGATGTAACTTTCCTATCTGTTTTAAATCCTAATCTCTGCCTATGGTTAATGAGGCAGGATTGGGTTATGCCAAAGAGGATTAGGGTGGGATGCTCAACACCCTTACTTAGGTCACATCCCTGATGCAATGTAGAGGGAGTTTCCCTGGGGTGTGGCCTGCATCACCTTTTATCTTACAAGAGATAAAAAGAAAGAGAAGCAAGCAAAGAGTTGGGGACCTTATTCCACTAAGAAAGCAGCACCGGGAGCAGAGCATGTCCTTTGGATCCGAGGTCCCTGTGCCTGAGAAGCTCCTCTATCAGGGGAAGATTGATGACAAAGACCTTTCTCCAGAGCTGACAGAGAGAGAAAGCCTTCCCCTAGAGCTGATGTCCTGAATTTGGACTTGTAGCCTACTAGACTGTGAGAGAATAAATTTCTCTTTGTTAAAGCCATCCACTTATGGTATTTCTGTTATAGCAGCACTAGATGACTAAGACACCTTGCTTACTCCTGGCAGTGGGAATGCCTTAGCAAAAGGTATGTATGTAAAAACTCCTACAGAGGAAATGGTTGATAATCCAGTTTTAGTAAACTTTAGGTTATATGGTCATATGTAAAAAACAACAACAAAAAACCAGTCGCAGTTGAGTCAATTCCAACTCATGGTGCAGAACCGAGTAGAACTGAGCTCCGTGTGGTTTTCAGTGGCCGACATTTCAGAAGTAGATCACCACACCTTTCTCCCAAGGTGCCTCTGGGTGGACTTGAACTGCCAAGCTTTCAATTAGCAGTCGAGTATATTAACTGCTGCACCACCCGGGGACTCCAGGTTATATGTAGAAGTCCATTAACTGGTGGCCTTCGAGTGATAAGTTTCAGTAGAATGATTACCTGGAAGCCAAATTTCAAGAGGTTAGACTTGAGTGATGTTCTAGGAATTAGAAGCAATTTGGATAGTGAAAGAAAAGGAGCCAATAGAAAGGGAGAGACTGCAATTATCAAAGGACAAATTGGGGACATAGAATAAAACATGTATGGGAGTTAAAAGGTGAGATTGTCACGGAGCAGGGGCAAGCCAGAAATGCCCACGCTCTGTCAAGGTCTGCTTTGTCTAGGAGACAAACTGATGCAAAATGTGTTGGGCATGGGTGCTCTGATGATTTGCTTCTTGCTGTCACAGTATATTGAAACAGAAAATTCATGGGAGTAATGCCATTGCGGTTGGTGGGGTTAATAGGTGCCTGGCTTCCCTGTGTCCTTGCCTGTAAAATAAATGCAAAACTGCCCTGGAGTTGTATAATTAGAGACAATGCTTTCTCAATAAAAAGCTAGGAAAAAATAAACCCACTAGGGACTTTTTTAGCCTGCTGAATGGAGTCTCAAATACCCCTGCCAGCAAGCACTGTTGTTAGGTAGTTCTTCTCTTCCATCCTTCCCTCTGACACAAACTAACCTTTTGTATTTTGCTCCATTTCTCGCAGAGAAGGAAAAATTAGAAACCGCTCTGCCCAGGGTCAACACTTGGCAACCATCCTTGGCTGAAACTGTATAATGACCGAAGGCGCATGGGCAGCGAAAGTGCTCAGCGCAGGGAGGCCTCCTGGCAAGCTGTGATAGGAATTGTGAATCTGAAAAAGTTATCAAGAATTTTTGGTTTTCTTGAAGCTCAAAACTCTATAATAGATCAACTGAAAACCACTGCAATTATAATTGGAAATAGCAGCACTCAATCCAGGGTCAAGAGTTGTGTCCACGATAGAGAATGGGCTTGGCGCTCAGTGCGTGTGCATGGGTGTGTTCTGGACTTTCTATTACCTTAGGCAAGTGCTCTTTGGAATACTGACTTGAAAGTGGCAAAGAATGAAACATGTTAATTGATTAATCCCCCATAAGAGTCTGATCTGGCTCCAAGAGAGCACATGAATTCTGAGCAATGACCAAATGATTTTCACATACACTGGTTCATTTCATCCTCTCCAACAACCCATGAAAGTATTTTTATGGAAACAGCGCTGGTCTAAGAATCAGCTGAATTCAAGTATACTTAATTCTAGTTGATACTTATTGAGCACTTACTGTGGTGGTGCAGTGGTTGCTTAAGCATTTGGCTGCTAACCAAAAAGGTCGGCAGTTCAAATCCACCAGCCGCTCTGGGGGAAAAAGATGTGGCAGTCTGCTTTTATAAAGATTATAGCCTTGGAAACCCTATGGGGCAGTTCTACTCTGTCCTGTAAGGTCTGTATGAGTTGGAATTGACTCCACGGCAACGGGTTTTGGTTTGGTACTGTGTACCTGGGTCTTTACATGCGTTGTCTCTAATAGCCGCAAGCATACTGTGAGGTAGATACAATGACTCTTAACCGAGGTGATTCCCTCCCCACACCCCCTGGGGACATTTGACAATGTCTGCAGATATTTTTGATTGTCATTACTGAGGGTGGTGGTATGGTGCTATTGGTATCTAAAGGGTAGAGGCCAGGAATGCTGATAAACGTGTTACAATGAACAGGATGGTCCCTCACAACAAAGAATTATCCAGCTCAAAATATCAATAGTAATGAGCTTGATTAACCCTGCTAACCAAACGGTTGGCAGTTTGAACCCACTATTGGCTCTGTGGGAGAAAAGACCTGGTGATCTACTCCCATAAAGATTACAGCCTAGGAAACCCTATGGGGCAGTTCTACTCTGTCCTACAGGGTCACCCTGAGTCAGAATCAACTTGACGGCACATAACAACAGCAATACCCATTATACAGAAGATGAAATGAGTCATCTAAGTTTGTGGTGGGTATCGATAGTTCGTTCCACCTCTGTCACATGGGGTCACTATGAGTCAGAATTCACTCAACAGCACCAAACAAAAACATTATTATTATTATCATAAATATAACTATAATATTTCATTATGGTATGTTTAAGGTATATTTAATTATGAAGAGTCTTTAATTATTTGTGTCCCCAGAGTACTTTAGACTGAGGAAGGCCAAAATCCAAACAAGCTCTCAAACCCACATTCCAATCACCTCTGTCAAGATCCCTTGAAATGTTAACAGGAACAAACCTGCCGCAAACCAAAACATCTTGAGATGATCAAAGAGGGACTCAACTCAAAAGAAATCAAACAACTACACATTTTCTGCCTTCCTCAAAGCCACCAGAACACTAAGAATGATATTTAGTGAACAAAATCAGAGTTAAATTACATGACATGGTGTGGGAGAAACTGCATCGTGGACAAGCTTCCGAGTGTACTCATTAAGAGTTACAAAATGTTATATCTTGGTGAAGAAAAATCCCCATGGTGTTAATTATTGTAAAAGAGTCCGACAGGATTAAATCCTAAGTGTACCTGTATATTGCCCTTCAGGCAGTTTCTGTAGATTTTTATTAGCAGAGCTCTCCCTCTCAGAAGCTCTATCATGGAAGGTCTAAATTGATCCTTTTGAAAGGTATAAAGCCAATTTGATAGAGAAATTTAATTTCAGGCTGTCTTTAAAACAGTGACAGTTCTTATATGACCTTTAGATCCTGGTTCCCAAGAGAGTCCTGGCTTTTCAATAGACTAAATATAAAGTTACTCCATGTTAGAAGAAGGAGGCCTGGTGGTGCATTGGTTAAGCACACTCATGTGCTAACGGAAAGGTTGGCGGTTCGATCCCACCAGATGCTTTTCCGGAGAAAGAAGTGACAGTCTGCTTTTATAAAGATTATAACCTAAAAACTCTATGTGGTATTTCTACTCAGTCCTATAGGGTCGCTGTTAGTCAGAATCAACTAGATGGCAATGGGTACCATGTTAGAAATGATTTTATTACTTCAATTCTTAGCAGCCACAGCGGCTGTGTTCTTTACTCTAACCATTCCAGTAGAGAATAGAAAAATTTTTAAGAAAATATGCCCCATAGTCATTCTCATCTGCAGCAGATCCGAGGTAAAGGAAAACTATTCATTTAAAGCTTTTACTGAGTACCTATTTTGAGTATCAGGGACTGTTCTAAGGGTTGGCGATAAAACAGTGAATAAGACAGACAAGACATTTGTCCTTCAGTGAGGAGACGCAGGTGATACATACCTAAACAGCTCCATATATGTGATAATTTCATATAGTGGTATGCCCAATGAAGAAAATAAATTGAGAAATATTGTGCAGAGTATGAGGGATGAGTTGGGAGTATAAAAAAAGAGAGATTAAAAAAAAGAACAATAATGTTTAAATTCATTGAACAAAAAGTCCACTGGTGGGAAGTATAAGCTGGATATGGTGGCTCCAAAGTCATTACAGACCTTGGACCCTTCTAGTTTTTTACTCTTCAATCCTTATGGTCTGGTCCTTGTCCTCATGGTTTAAGATGACTGCTAGAGTTCTTGCCATTACATTCATGTTCTAAGCAGAAAGATGGATGAAAATGAGAACAAGGAAGCACCTCATCTCTCCAGACTTCCTAGTATTCCTAGAGGACTCTTCTGCTCACATCTCATTAGCCTGAGCTAAGTCCTGCAAGGAGGATGTTAAATGTAGTCTTTCAGTTGGGTAGCAGTGTGTCCAATGTAAAACTAGTGTTCTGTTATTTTGAGGCAGAGGGAAAACTATATCTTTGGTAGAAATGTCACTGTGTCTGTCATAGAAAGTTACCTTAAAACAGATGGTCATGTATGGTTTCTCAGAAAAGATAGTATTTGAGCTACAACCTGAAGAATAAGAAGGAGCAGACATTTGAACATCTCTGGGTGGTGCAAACAGTTAAGTGCTCAACTACTAACTGAAAGTTTGGTGGTACAAATATGTTCAGAGGCACGTTGGAAGAAAGGCCTGGCATCTACTTCCGAAAGATCATAGCCACTGAAAACCCTATGGAGTGCAGTTCTACTCTGAAACACATGGGGTCGCCGTGAGTCAGAATTGACACCATGGCAACTGGTTTGGTTTTTTGGTTTGTAGGAAAAGCACAGGCAAAGGTCCTGAAGTGGGCACAAGCATAGCTTTTTAAGGAAAGGGGAAAATATGGGTGTGAGGTGTGAGCTGAGTATAATGAGGCCAAGGAGAATGATCCAGGTAAACTTGGAGAGGTTGGCAGGGACAGATCACATTGGACTTTTCAAATGCAATGGTGTCTTAGGCTGGGTTCTGTGGAGGAGCAAAACCAGTGAAGCGTATATATATACATAAGTATACATAGAGAGATTTATCTCAAGGAAATGGCTCATACAGTTGCGGAGGCTGGCATATCCTAAATCCATGGGTCAGGTGTCAGGCTGGAGGCTTCTGACCCATGTGGTTGCAGGGGCTAACAAATCCCAAATCAGCAGGTCAGGCGGAAGACTGCTGGTTCACAGGGTTGCGGGAGTTGGTGAATGCCAAGATCTTCAGGTCAGGCAGCAGGCTGCTGGCTCAAGTCCCAAGAACCAGAGGTCAGAGGATGATGAGTCAGATGCAGGATCCAGAGAGAGCTTTGCCAGAGCATCCACATCCCCAAGGAAACTGATTGGCTTTCAGCTGATTAGCTGCTCACATCAGATCACAAAAGGGGGGATGATTACATAATATCTGCCAAACCACTGAGAATCATGGTCTAGCCAAGTTGACACATAAACTTAACCATCACAAATGGAAGTCACTGAGGGTTTTAAGCAAAGAAGTGACATGATCAGATTTACAAGTTTTAAGACTAGATATTCTGTGGAAAAAGAGGAACAGGGAGCAAGAGTGGTTATTTAGAAACAATTTAGACACATCCACTAAAAACCCCCGAGTGAAAGGCATGAAAGCAAGGCAAGAGGGAAGCATTTATTGCTGCTCTGAATGTCTTCACTTGCCCCCCAGATACTCTCTCCACCTTTTTCTGGCCCTCCCTGCATCAAACGATGCCCTGTTCTTTGGTTCTGCCACAATGGGAGGTGGCACAAGCAGGAGATAAGGGGAAAGGGGGAGAGTGAATTTGGGGTATGTTTACTTTTCTTCCTCTCTGCCGAGTTGCCAGGGGTTGACTGGATTCCTGTACCACAAACCACTCCAGCTCCCGTCAGGGGACCCTCTCCATACACCTGCTGTCCTCGGTGCTGGTCGCCACCCTCACCTGTTCAGGAGTAGGCGTGGTGGTGATGGTTCCTCACTGTTGCTAGCCCCGGAATACTACACTGTTCCTTACCGGCTTCCCTAAACTTTACCCTCATCTTTGTAAAGAGTCTGTTGTTTAGACATTCCTCATTGACTCAGTTTGAATGTGCTATTTGTTTACTAGGTCCCTGGGTGGAGCAAACGGTTTGCTCATCTACTAATTTGAACCCACTCAGTGGTGTCACGGAGCCCTGGCGGTGCAGTGGTTAAGAGCTCAGCTACCAACCAAAAGGTCGGCAGTTTGAATCTACCAGCTGCTCCTTGGAAACCCTATGGGAAAGTTCTGCTTGGTCCGATAGGGTCACTATGAGTTGGAATCGACTCGACGGCAATGAGTTTGGTTTTGGCAGTGGTGCCATGGAAGAAAGGCCTCGTAATCTGCTTCCATAATGATTACAGCCAAGATAACCCTGTGGAGCAGTTCTACTCTGTAACCAAATCGACAGCAACTTTTTTTGCTTGTTTACGACCAGGGCAAGTCTGATTCAGGTACTTTGAACATGCCAGGTACTACACATATGATCTGATTTAATCTTCAAAACATATTTGTGGGTAGGTATTACAATCTGCTTTAAACATGAAAAACATTTCTGAAATATTAATTAACCCACTTAGAAAGTGGCAGGGGGATCAGATTGCCAGACACCCTACTTTGAGTTCTTTGTCTTACTTTTCTTTGCTTCTAACTACAAAAGCATGGCTTCAGTGTATTTTTCCTTACCTTTATTTCAGTACTCAAGAGTCTATTCATCATTTTTTACTTTAGGTTCGTTCTTTTTCCTTGTTACGCACACTACATGTGTGTACTGGAGAGACTGTCCTGGCAACTATTTTATGGATAGTCTGTGAAAATGAAAGCACAGAGAAGGCCATTTCTTACCCACCACAGGTACATAATAATAATAAAGAAAATAAAGTTCAATTTTTGCAAGTGGCAACCACAGATAATAGATATTATCAAACCAGGAATTTGAGAGTGGGTTGTAAATCAAAACAACATAGTAAACAATCAAATAGATAGGGAATAGGAGCAATAAGGGCTCTTTTCATCTGTATATTTATCCATTCTCAGCAAAAGGAGCTGGCTCTGGAGCATTGGGCTCCTCGGAATGCCAGTTCTCATTGCCAAGCAAGGTTGGATGCTGACATGTTATTTCACACACCAGGCGTCAGCTGCCAGTGTGGTCTTCATGGCAGAATCTACCAAACACTTTAGAAGGCCGTGATGGAAGAGGTGCACATTGTCAAGAACAGTAAGAAAAATAATGAGATCTAGCAGTGGAAGCATTCGCCAGAGTGGAGGCTGACAGGTGTCTTTGACAGTGAAAGGATTGAGTGCTGCTACACTGTGATACCAGGAGAAGCTGATGACACTTTTCTACCATGATAATATTAATGCCATTTAAAATGTACAAAGTCTGAAGGAGACAGAAGAGTGGGAAAACCACGGAAAGCATTGAGTTTCTCTTACTTGGTGTTATTTGCCAAGACAAGACAGTTTATGGAGCACGGTTCTACTCTGAAACACATGGGGTCACCATAAGTCAGAAGCAACTCAACGGCAACTGCTTTAGTTTTTGGTTTGGAAGATAATGTGGTTGTGTAGGGTACTGATTGCTTGCCTCTGAATTAGCCACTTCCCTGGCTCTGAAAAGATGGTATCAATCAATGGTATGTGGCAGATACTTGTTTTACAATATTCAGGCACATGAAACATCACATTGTTTCTTTTTCCAAAATCAAATTGAATCTGGTTCTGAGGGTCCCCAGGGCCATATTTGATTAGCCAATATCAGTCTTTATTGAGGAACTCTTCTTTCTCCCCTTGCTTGTACAGGGTCCCAGACTGCTTGTGCAATCCAGTGAACTGGAGCAAGAGCCCTTGGTTTTCACTGCATCTGGGTTGCCTGCCATTCCTGGTCCTCTTGACCGAGTCTTCATTCAAAGGTACCTAGCTTCACTAACCTGGGGCTAAGCTGGGGCACAGAGAACTTTGACTCTGGCTCCCTAGCCACTCTCCTAAGCACTTGAGTCCCACCCTATCCCCTTTGAAACCATGCGCTGTCCCATCCATCAGAGGTCCTGCCAATCCTAGTATTGTATGGAAATAGAGTTTAGCTTCCTCCACAAGTCTGGAATACACCATGCTATTTTCCTCTCTTTAACCTAAGCACCAGCCTCCATTGTCTGTCCTTGAGGAAAAATGCACTTTAATCCTCCTCAGTTTGCCTAGATCAGGGGTCAGCAACCTACCCAAGGCCAACCAAAGGCCAAATCTGGTTAGAAGTCTATTTTTTTAATGGCCCATGAGATAAGGATAGTTTTTACATTTTTAAACAGTTACATTTTAAAAGTTTATGTAAGTACCTAAATAATATCCTTGATTTTTCCTATTGGTCCCAAAAGCCTAAAATAATAATAATAAAAAAAATAAAAATTTACAACTATTTGTAGCAACTTTATTTGTAAGAGCCCCACAAGGGAAACAACCCAATGTCCATTAACAGTGAGTGGATTTCAAAAAAGTTGCTGCATATTCATACAATGGAACACTACTCAGAAATAAAATGAAATGGACTATTGATAAAACTATCAACATGGATAAATCTCAAAATAATTATGTGAGTAAAAGAAGTCAGACCAAAAAAAAAAAAACACAATTTATGATTTCATTTATATAAAATTCTATGAAATGCCAACTAATGTAATAGGAAGCATTTGAGTGGTTGCCTGGGGGTGGGGGGGCACTGGTGGGAAAAGGTGGGCGGCACAAGGTAATTTTGGGGGGATAATATGTTTATTATCTTGATGACGGTGATGGAAATGGTTCTATACTATGCTAAAACTTATCAAATTTTACACTTTACATATGTGCAGCTTATCAAATGTCAATCATACCACAATAAAGCTGCTAAAAAAAATTCCAGTTTTTCTCCCCTCTGAAAAAACAAATGACCCAATTATATGCTGTCTACGAGAAACTCACTTCAGATATAATGATATAGATTCCAAAATCAAACCCATTGCTGTCAAGTCAATTCCAACTCACAGCAACCCTATAGGACAGAGCAGAACTGCCTCATAAGTTTTCCAAGGCTGTAAATCTTTACAGAAGCAGACTGCCACATCTTTCTCCTGTGGAGCGCTGGTAGACTCGAACTGACGACCTTTAGGTTAGCAGCCAAGAACTTAATCACTGCGTCACCCGGGCTCCTTGATAGAGATAATGAGTCAGTAAACTCAGGCCCATGAGTCAGTCACTGTTTTTTTTTTGTTTTTTTTTTTTATTGTAACTTAGTTGAAGCTTTACAAACTAGCTTCTCATTAAACAGTTAGTACACATATTGTTTTGTGACGTTGGTTAACAACACCACGACATGTCAACACTCTCCCTTCTTGACCTTGGGTTCCCTATTACCAGCTTTCCTGTCCCCTCCTGCCTTCTAGTCCTTGCCCCTGAGCTGGTGTGCCCTTTTAGTCTCGTTTTGTTTTATGGGTCTGTCTAATGTTTGGCTGAAGGGTGAACCTCAGGAGTGACTTCATTACTGAGCTAAAAAGGTGTCTGGGGGCCATACTCTTGGGGTTTCTCCAGTTTCTGTCAGGCCAGTAAGTCTGGTCTTTTTTTGTGAGTTAGAATTTTGTTCTACATTTTTCTCCAGCTCTGTCCGGGACCCTAAATTGTGATCCCTGTCAGAGTAGTCAGTGGTGGTAGCCAGGCACCATCTAGTTGTACTGGACTCAGTCTGGTGGAGCCTGTGTTAGTTGTGGTCCATTAGTCCTTTGGACTAATCTTTCCCTTGTATCTTTAGTTTCTTCATTCTCCCTTGCTCCCGATGGGATGAGACCAGTGGAGTATCTTAGGTGGCTGCTCACAGGCTTTTAAGGACCCCAGACGCTACTCACCAAGGTAGAATGTAGAACATTGTCTTTATAAACTGTTTTATGCCAGTTGAGCTAGATGTTCCCTGAGACCATGGTCCCCACAGCCCTCTGCCCAACAATTCAGTCCCTCAGGGATTTTGGATGGGTCTGTGGTGCTTCCAGGACCTTTCCTTGTAGAAGTTGTGCTGGCTTCCCCAGTATTGTGTACTGTCTTACCCTTCGCCAAAGTTACCACTTATCTATTGTCTATTTAGTGTTCCTCCCCCCACCCCTCCCATCCCTAGTAACCAACAAAGATTGTTTTTGTGTGTGTGTAAACTTTTACATGAGTTTTTACAATAGAGGTCTCATACAATATTTGTCATTCTGTGATTGACTTATTTCACTCAGCATAATGTTCTCCAGTTTCACCCATGTCATGAGATGCTTCACAGATTCATCATTGTTCTTTATCACTGTGTAGTACTCCATTGTGTGTATGTACCATAGTTTGTTTATCCATTCATCTGTTAATGGGCATCTAGGTTGTTTCCATCTTTTTGCTACTGTGAACAATGCTGTAATGAATGTGGGTGTGCATATGTCTATTGGTGTGATGGCTCTTATTTCACTAAGATATATTCCTAGGAGTGGGATTGCTGGATCATATCAGCTGCTGGTTTTTTATAAATAAAATTTTATTGGAACACAGTGATTTCCATTCATTTATGTACTGTCTACAGCTGTTTTCATGTTATGATGGCAGAGTTGAATCAGTTATGACAGAGACCACATGGCCCACGAACCCAAAATATTTGCCAACTGACCCTTTAAGAAAAAAATTTTCTGATCCCTGATATAGATAAGTTAAAAGTAAAAATGGAAACAGATACAACATGCATACACTAACAAAAGAAACCTGGAGTGGCTATATAAATAACAGATAAAATATACTTTAAAGTTAAAAAATTAAGAGGGATAAAGAGACATGTTACATAATCATAAAAAGCTCAATTCACCAACAAGACTTAATCCTAAAAAATTATGCACCTAACAACAAATTGATAGAGCTAGTAGACAGAACCAAACCCAACCCATTGCCATTGAGTTGATTGTGACTCATAGCGACTCTATAGTACAGGGTAGAACTGCCCCGTAGGGTTTCCAAGGAGCACCTGATGGATTAGAACTGCCAACCTTTTGGTTAGCAGTCATAGTCCTTAACCACTATGCCACCAGGGTTTCCAGTAGACAGAAAGGCATAACATTTTCTTGAAATATATGACAAATTATCCCAGGAATATTTGGTATATATATATGTTTCTTATTATACTATGTTCTTTGTAAGTGGAACATAACTACATTAAATATGTGTTACTCCCAGTCTGACCTTTTAAGATTTCTTATTCCGTTTGAAGCCATCTAATTTTCTTGTACATTGCAATATATGGTATAAACATTTTATGATTATATAAGAAAGACATTTATATAGGAGTACTAGGCTTTCAGAAAATAATAAATGTGAAAGTAAAATATTTTGAGAATTGTCCAATGATGAGAAAAAGAATTACCAGGGTAAACTGGTATTTATTTATGCTTGTTTATTTCTGTTTTGTTTTGTTTTAAGTGCGTGTTACTACACCTTCTCCTCACATACCAACTATCTCATTATCTGACATTTTCTATTTATGACAATAATAAAAAATCTACTACCTGACTATTTTGCTCATTAACAACATACGTCTGGCAGTAACAAATGCCATGGTGAGAGGCGAGAGTAACGCTGGCTGTGATGGTTAAGGTTATGGTTCAATTTGATTGGGCCATGATTCTCAGTGGTTTGGCAGTTATGTAATGTAATTTGGCAGTTATGTAATGAAGTAGTCATCCTCCATTTTGTGATCTGATGTGGTCACCCTCCATTTTCACATAACCCTGATTTCACACAATGACCTGGTCTTTGGAACCTAACCGTGTTGATAAGTGAGGAGACAATGTATTTCAATTAATTGTTGTTAGTTACCTTTCAGAAGCAGATCACCAAGCTGATTTTCCAAGGCATCTCTGACAGGGTTCGGACAGCTAACCTTTCAGCTAGTACTTGAATGCAGAACCATGTGCACCACTAGGGCTTCTTTCAATATGGTAGAGAATATAACCAGATAACCCTTCTGCAGAAAAACACCCAGAAAGGCTGGGGAAAATTTTTTGAAATGCATAAACTAACAAGAAAATAAGGAAAATCTTCAGAAACTACCAAAAGAAAGATGTAAATTACACAGCTGCCCTTGATATATGATTTGAAGTGGCATGGATGTGTAGGTTTCAAGTGGACAAGATTCAGTAAGTATTCAGGGGCAAGAGATAAGGTCTTTAAGCCTTCACAAGACAATGAGTTGGTATTGGACCTCAAAGGGCTACATTCCAGGTGAAATGCAAGGCTAGAAATGAGTCACCCACCATCATGAGAAGAATAAAGAGGAGCTTATATGCTTTTACCTGAAATTGAGAGTGGAGGGGGCAGCTCTCCTGAAATTGGAAAACATTTGAGGTTTGACTTCATACTATCTGCATTTCCAAGAAAACACTAAAGTAGAAATTAGCAAAAGGTAAGTTCTATGTTAGTAATACTGGGACACTTGGTAGGAGCAAACACTAAACCCATTTGTTGGGACACATTCTAAATACAGACCTCCTAGAAATTCCACGAATGAATCTTGTGAAGATGTGTTCACAATCCAAAGTTACAAAGCTCATTTTCAACAACAACAACAAAAAAAGATTCTATAGAAATCCTGATAAAAAGGGGAAAAATGTGGAACAGAATTTCAAATTATCATAGAATTCAGAGTTTCTGGATTCATTGATGCTGGATGACCCCTCAAAACTATTGCCCTGAGATAATCTTTAAACCTTAAACCAAAAATATCTCCTGAAGTCTTCTTGAAACCAAACAACAGTTTAGCTTAATTAGTAAGAATGCCTACCTTGAGGATTGTGTTCTTCTAAAGAACTATCTATATGAGCTCAAATTGACAATAGCAACTTGAAAGGTTAGGAAGCTAGAGGAATAATTCAGAAAAGGAGGTTGAGAATAGTTGCACAACTTGAATAACATAATCAATGTCACTAAATTGTACATGTAGAAATTATTGAATTGACATATGTTCTATTGTATATATTTTCAACAACAAAAATAAAAAATTATTAAAAGAAAAAATAAAAAAAATTACAAAGCTCAAATGAGCAAGAGTGGGCAGATAAAATAAGTAGCATGTTAGTCTCCGAAAACTTACTGCTTAGACTATCGTAACAAGGAAAAAATTATCTCATGTAGTAGCTACTTTAATTTAAACAACATTACCTATTTATTGCTTTGAACTATGGTCTTCTGCTTCATAAAAATCACTGCTATCTGTCGCAAAATAATAGTGTTTTGAATTTACAAAAAATGTGTGGATTTCATAATCATATATTTCAAAATTGGGATCTGACTCAGTAATTTCATATGATATTTTACAGTATCATTCTTTGAAAACATTAATTCCCTCTTCTGTTGACCTTGTTCTGAAGATGCTATAGACACACAAACAGCATCACATCTAACTTGAAAATAGTCAAATCGATTCCAATTCATAGTGACCCTGAAGGACAGAGTAGAACTGCCCCAGAGGGCAGTTAGAAGCCTGGTGGATTCTAACTGCTGAACTTTTTGGTTAGCAGCCATAGCTGTTAACTACTATGCCACCAGGGTTTCCTTTTTATAAACTTAGAGGTCAGTATTAATCTATGTTACAACAGGAATTAGAGTTTAAAATTTGATTTCTTAATTTGATATTAGGTTTTAGTGATTTCTAGCACATATATTGTGTGTGTGTGTGTGTGTGTGTGTGTGTGTATCTGGGTATATGAACGTGTGTGTTTTTAACAATGTCTAATAAAAACACTAAAAAAAAAAGTAGTGTCTGAGAACCAAGTAAAATTAGTCAAAACATTTTTTATCATCTGGTTTTAATTGTATTCAAAAATCAAAATTTGGGACATTTTAGCTAGTCTAATAGTCTTCTTTTGAAAGCCAAGTTTTAAGGTATTCTTTTGCTAAGCTTTCGTATCTTTGCATGAATCATAAGATGATCAGTGTAACTTGGTAATGACCTTGATATTTTATATTAAGCACTGAACATCACCTGCATGTTAAGTGGATTTAGGATTGTTTTATAAACGATTTCTTTTTCCACTGGTGCTCTAATTGCAGTTTGTACTCAGTCTACTGCTCCAACAAGTAATGTGAGTTCAGTAGTTTCAAGGACTCCATGAATTATTTGCTGTGGACACAAAGACTATTGACAGAGAAGTAGAAAAACACAAAGACAGTTTTGGCCAGGCACGCCTCCAGAAGCTATGTTGGTATCCAGAAAAAAGGAATCTGAGTAAATCCACCATGGTTACCCTACTTTACCCAAAATTATAGTTTGAAACGACCTACTGTGTGAGGTAAAAAAAAAAAATCCAAACTTAATATAGATGTACATTGGAAGCTCCAAGAATGCCTGAGGCTTTGTGGGAACAGAATTTCCTTTCAGGACAGACAATGTGAATGTCAAATTTAAATCTCAGATGTTCTTATTCACCATTCATACAACCCCAAAGAGCAGTAAAGGAGAGATTATCTGGTCTGGGACTTCAAATTTTCTGATTGAGATACAATATACCTTTTAAAGATATTTCTTAAAAAAATAATAAACTTTTTAATAATACAACACCTGGGAAATTTCTAATAGCATGACTCAGCAACAGTGACTTTACCGGGAGATTATTAGTAGGATTGGCCCAGACTGAACTATAGGATAGATGAAGTGTGATTTCTGGCACATTCTGAAATGCCTGGAACATTCTATTTCTAGAACCCTCCATGTAGCCCAAAGCTCGTCCCATCCATCAAAACTTACTGGTTCATTTATGAATATTTATTGAACACCTCCTATATGCCAGCTCTGAGATAAATGTGCTGAAATTATAACAAGGGGATTCAGACAATTGACCAAGAATTTATAATGACGAGGAATCATTGCTCTGATAGGAAGCTGTACTGGGTGCTCTTGGGATATTTAGGAAGGTCCCTACATGTGTCTTGGAGGATCAGGAAAGAACTCTTGGAGGAGGTGACATCCAGGCTGAGACCTAGAGGACTATGCATTATCCAGGTGAAAGAGAAAGGATGGGCATTCCACGAAGATGAATGGCTGAAGGGAGAGTACATGGCAGTTTAAGAAAGGGAGAGTAGTTTTTGCTCAGCTTTTATCAGAACACCCTGGGCGACTCAGAAATGCTTGGCAGCTGCTGTTTTCAAAAACATTTGCTTCTTAACTATTTGATATTGGCAGACCAATGTTGACAGGTGGCTTTGGAGCCTGGCACTTTTAAGGCATGTTTAAGAATCAGTTCTTTCCAGAAGGTTGCAACAACATTATTAATGTGAAAAAATTCTGAAGGGTATTTTTTTTTTTTAATCAAAGTGATTGAAGTTTAAGTTCCAAATTTCACTCTGATAACTAACCCTCCACGGTTGCATACGCTGTGAAGACAGGATCTTCTTTTGTCAGACATTTCTAGAGTTCATCAGTCCCTGTATCAGCAAACATTAATAAGTGTCCCCTCAGCGTCAGGCACTGTGCCAGATACCAGGGCTAAACAAATTGGGTTAGGAAAAGCTTCGGCAGAGGTAACCATACAAGATTTGCTGTTGCTTATCCCAGTTTCATGACAAATGTTCTATTACAAAAATTCTTTTTCAGTGATGATTTCTCCATTTTGCTTCTGCCATGTACAACATCCATTCACATGTTTACTCATTCATTCAACAAATATTTATTTAATACTTATTATGTTCCAGGAACTGTACCAGGCACTGCTGATAGAAAGAAAAATAGAACAATTTCATCCATCATAGGGCTTATAGCCTACTACGGGAGATTTATGTAAATCAATAATCATAGCAATGTGATAAGAATTGTCAGCAAAGCTCCAGAAAGGCCATATGAGTGCTCAGAAGAGGACAACTCTTACCTTTACCAAGAGAGATCAGGGAGGGCTGCCAAGAGGAGGTGATAATTGTCTTAAACAATTGAGACCACTTTGTGTCTCTCTCAGAATTGCAGAAGACAGAAGGAATTAGAATTTAAGTATTTGTCAATAAAAAATGAGCAGAATGGAGGGAATGGATGGGCAAGGAGGGAAGATTATTCTGCAGTGGAAAACTACTCATGTAAAATATGGAGGCAATAAAGAGCACAACAGAGTTTGGCCTGGCTGAATATAGAGAAGGCAATAAGATGTGCTGGCAGATGTGATTGGAGAGGTAGACAGGGCTAGATCGTAAAAACCATTAAATCCTCAAAACCGTCACATGTAATAAGCTCTCCCATTATCTAAATGTCAGCTCAGTATTTTCACTTGGAAGTCTACTTGCCTTTTAATCAACATGTACAAAACCAAACTTCTGTCTTTCCTTCACGCAGCCTGTTCCTTCTGGAGATTTTTCTGATTCAGTTAACAGCATCTTGGTATGTACAGTTGCACATAAAGCCCTGGTTTCACAGTGTTTAAGTCTTGGCTGCTAACCGAATGGTCTGTGGTTAGAACCCACCAACCGCTCCAAGGGACAAAGATGTGGCAGTCTGCTTCTGTAAAGATTAAAACGAAAACCAAACCCGTTGCTGTCGAGTCAATTCCAACTCATAGCGACTTTATAGGACAGAGTAGAACTGCCCCATAAGGTTTCCAAGGAGCACCTGGTGAATTTGAACTAGCTGACCCTTTGGTTAGCAGCCTTAGCTCTTAACCACTACGACATCAAGGCTTCCCTGTAAAGATTACAGCCTTGGAAACCCTATAGAGAGTTCTGCTCTGTCCTACAGGATTGCTATGAGTTGAAATCTACTTGACGACACACAATAGCAGCAACAACACAGGTACACAAATCAAAGTCATTCTTGACTCCTCCCTTTCCCTTGCTCATGTATCTTGTTATGTTGCTGTTAGGCGCCATGGAGTTGGTCCCAACTCACAGCAACCCTACGTACAACAGAACGAAACACTGCCTGGTCCTGCGCCATCCTCACGTATCTCACCTATCCATAAATCCTGCTGATTCTACATTCAAACTATGCCCAGAATCCAGCTATTTCTCACCACCTCTTGGCCTGCACCACCATCATCTCTCATCTGGATAACCGCTATAACTTGTTAACTGAGCTCTCTGATTCTGCCCTGGGTCATCTCCGCCCCTAGCCTGTTCTTAAACTGGTAGTCAGAGTGATCCTTTTAGACTCAAAGATCATATTACTTTGCTCAAAACCTTGAAATAGCCTTCCATTTCAATCAAAGTAAAAGTAAGCATAGTACAAAGGCTGAAAAACCAGTTATCATTGACTAGATTTTGACTCAAGGTGACGTTTTGTGTGCCAGAGTAGAACTGTGCTCCACTGGGTTTTCAACGGCTGATTTTTTTGAAGTACATCTCTAGGCCTTTCTTCTGAGGTGTCTCTGGGTGGACTTGAATCTTTTGGTTAGCAGCTGAGGGTGTTAACCGTTTGTACCCCCCAGGGACTCCAGAAAGACTGAAGCCGTGTAAGATTTACCTGTGTACCAGTTCTGTGACTTTACCTCCTATTACCCTCCCACTCTCCTACTTTGCTCCCATCACTTGGCCTCCTTGCTTTTCTGGAATTCATGCATGCTCCTGTATCCCATATCCTGGCTCTTTTACTTGTCTCGTCATTCCCTCTGCCTGGAACACTCTTGCCCCAAATATCTCATGGCTCAGCAATTCACCTTCCTCCATCCAGTCTTTGCTAAAATGTCACAGTCTCAGAAAGAACTTCCCAGGCTCCCCTGTTTAAAATTACTACCTTCACACACATTTCCTTTCCCCTTTCTGCAGAATATTTTACTCATTTTATTTTTTGTAACTGTTTCAATCCTCTTCATGGAATGTAAGCTAATTTCGTGTAGAGATTTTTGTTTATTTATTTATTTATTTATTTTTGGTCACTGATATTTTCTTAGTACCTAAAACCATTCTTGACACATAATAAATACTCAAAAAATACTTGCTAAGTGAATGAATTATCCACTTTAACAAATGAGGATTCAGAGGCACAGAGAGTTTAGAAACTTGCTAAAGGTCTCACAGCAACTTCTGCGCCATGCAGATCTTGGCTGACTGTTCTACAGGTGATGGACAAACTCTATGGAACTGAAGGCCTTTATGCTGGGCCATATCTGTTGTTGAAAGATTAGAACATGCACTGGAGTGGGGGACTAATGAAGGTCAGTGGGACCCATTGGGCCTTGAGAGCGCTGACCCCGTTTTGGTGTAGAAGGTAGGAAGATGTCCCCACAGAACTGACCCAAATTGGCTACAGCTCCAGGAGTCTCTGACCAGTTAGTCAGGGGCTCTTCCTGCTATTTTCATGCAGGGACTTTGCTTCTGTCTTCTCTTCCTCTGGGTCAGGATTTCCCTTTGAAGCATAGGATAGGGTGGGTAGGCAGTGAAGAACTTTAGGAGCCTCTGTTATGAATGAGTACCACTAGGGCTAAAGGAATCCTTTGAAGGCTTGCCTCTGAGAAGGTCCTCTGCTGGTTCCATAGGGTTTACCTTTTAGAGGCTCTAGGGAAAAAAATCAAAGCAAAAAAATAAAAACAACTTTATGATAAAAATTATCCATTCTGCTTTGACTTTTCTTGATAAATATGTGTGAAATTTAAAATCTCATTTCAAAGGGGGGAAAAGTTATCCTCATTCAGTGGAATTCTCTAAAAAAGAAAAACAGTTGGAGAGAAAGGGGATTTATCTATTGTCAATGCATCTTTATATATGGAGACAAGCTTTGATGTAACTGATAGTTTGGTTATATCATTGCCCAAGAATACAGAAACGGCAGATGATGTATTATGCAGCACTTGAAGCCAAAAGTTTGCTTCTCTTAGACTCGAATGAAAGTTCAACCTGAAAGCTTTTTGGTTGAAAAGCGTTTTCTTTGTAATAAATCAGGAGGACCTGTTAAAGTTATCTTCAGTAGGCACCTCATATACACTTCTGGGGAAAAAAATTTTTTAACTCATTAAGCTTAATGGTCCCTGAAGCATCCCAGGATACTACAGAAGCTAAACCTTTAACAAAGAACTTCACTTCTAAGGAGGTAAGTATTGAACCTACAAAAGAGAAATTCTTTAAAGTAGAGATTAGAAAGCTGAGCTATTATGAAAGAGCCAGAACAGAAACTAAGTCGTTCTTTACTAAGGGTAGTTAGCAATTCCAGAGATGGATACTACAAATTGTGTACACCTGAAAAATCACTTCATAATGGTCAATTGGTTAAAAAAAGAAAGAAAGAAAGAATCTTAAAAGACCACATCCTCAAGAAGGGTCGGGAGGAAAGGCTGCTTAAATTGGGAAGCTTTGTAAGAACATGTCAGTGTATGCGTGTTTGTGTGTGTGTTAACTGGAAAAGCAACATACTTGTCCTGGAAATGGTATGGATTGACAGAAAAAGTAACAGAGCACAATAGGGGTGTACTTGGCACTAGGGTCTTCAGTTAGGCTGTAAACAAAATAATAAAGAATTTCTAGCTCCATGGCCATGATTTCAGTATAGGAAACGTAAAACTAAATGCAAAAGTGAGATTTGATAGCACATAAAGGACATAATACTTTCTGTACTCCATACTAAATGCAATAATAAAAGTTTAGCTCAGTGCCTGGCTTATAATACAAGCTCAAAAAACTGTAAGCTATCATAATTATTATTATCATCTTACTATAGGCCAAGCTTTGTGTTAGCAGATTCATATGCACTATTTGATTTAATTGCATGTATAAGAGGTTGAAATGAGTGAATGAAAAATTCTGCCAAGCCCGTGTTGACCACCAACAAATTAAAATCTCAAGGCATCTAGATATGAATCAAAACGATCCAATTTTATCCTTGTCCACAGATAATGCCTTTCATCTGACCATCCGAAACCACCAAATTGAACTAGGCATTGGGCAAATGTATGGGATGGCTTATACTGAGTCACTTTTCTAATAGTTCAGATGTTTGTCTTCCTAATTTATTATGGCCAGACACTTACTTCCAGTTCTTTTCCCATCTTTTCTTCTGGCATTGCAGCTCAAGCTCCCATCCATCATTCAGAGATATACCGCTTGTCTCGTTCTTGTCCAAATTATTTGCAAAGATGCTGTAATTTAGTGTGGGCGACTTGGGTGAGTGCTACAGTTAAAATTATTGCTTGCCTAAGGTTTCATTTTGGAATCCTGATAAGTCATTTTGAATGTGAGCTGTGTCGAGTACGTTTCAATTTATGACTTTTTCTAAGTGAACTAATCTAAATTAAAATCTCACAGAATCAATACCTCATTTTTATCATAGAGTATTCTGGTTCCACCTCCCAATCATTCATCTATCGTTCACTGTAGCTTGGAAATGTCTAATAATGAGAAGCGATTTTTATATCATACTATGGAAATGGCACCTTTGTAGGCTGTTGTTTCATATGTATGTGCTGAGTTCTGTGGTAAATGTTGCCTCGCCCTAATTACCTGCCCACCCCATTTCATTTATCCTGAAGAACGTTCCCACAGCCCCTTATCATAAGGCTTAGCTAATGCTTATTATGTGTTCACAGTGTGCACGATTACAATCTGAAAACTGTCACTAAAAACAGTCTCATCATTTGTTCAGCTTCAGTTTCTTATTACAGTAATATTCCCCAGCTTAGACAAATGGGTAAGCGTCTTTAGGTTTTGCAAATGCTATTCTGTGCCCTTCCCCCAATGTATTCATTTTGAGTATATCCTTTTGGTTTTTAAAGGTCTAGTGTTGACTCAGAGATATTGCAAAGATTTTTAATGCACATGCCATTCTCCTAATATATTTTCATTTCTGGTGACCTAGAAAAGAACAGAAGCAAAAAGCGATGCAAGGGGAATTTATTCTCTTGACAGAGTGTTAAAAAAAAGAAAGCTTTTAAGAGATTTATTTAGTCAGGTCTCGTCTTTTCCATTATTCTTTTACGTCCCACTTGTATTGCATAGTGTATGGTCAATCCATAAAAGAATAATAAAAAGGGCCCCATTTTATGCAATCACATACTAGCATGTCTGCATAAAATAGGTGATGCATATATTTTATGTACAGAATTCCAAATGACCACTCATATTTCTTTTCTTTCTTAGCTTTCAAGGTTGGGTTCATAGTTTTTCAAGAGAAAAAGATCTTCAATACATTTGCTTCATGAGGGCAGGGACTGTCCGTCTTACTCACTGCTTGATTCCAGAACCTCGGGCAAATCCTGGCACATAGCAGGATCTTAACAAACATTTGGGGAAAATCTTTCTTCTCTACGTATTTCCCATCAGTCAATACTTAAGGCAAGTACCCCAGGCTCTCCACCTGCCTAAAATGCTTTAGAAATATTTGCAATAAGACATTCCAACTTTCTGAATGTATAAAAATATAGTTTTTAAGGACAGTAATACATTTGCAACCCTAGGAAAAAATGAAAGAAAACTCTATGTGGCTTAGTGGGAGCGTACTATATGCTATAAATATGATATCCAAATACAAGGCAACTTTTGATTATTCTAGAAGAGCCACAAAATCGTTGAGTTACCCGGTATGCTGATTTGGGCATATGTCATCTGTTCCCTTGTTCTTTAATCTCTAGCAGATGAGAGAGGATGTATGCTGTATAAATCTAAAAGGATGACAATGTAGTCACTGACTTTAAGATGCTTATAATCTAGCTGAAGACCAAGCACAGAGAGATTAAAAACAAGATAAATGAGAATGCAAGACCAAATATGATGAATGCCTAATGAAATGATATGAATACAAAGTTGTAGTAGAGAAGAAAGCAATTCTATTGTGCTAGGATGGCTAAGGGAGGCTCGAGGGAATGTTGTGGACAGAAGCTAAGCAATGAAGAACAGGTAGAATTTATAAAATTGAAGAGGAAGGATACGGGGGTGAAGATAGGATGGTAGAAAGAAAGAAGAGGAGTTATGTCAGGAAGAAGGAATGGTGTCAGCTAGTGATGTTTGGATACAAGAGTGAGCACAACTCTAGCTAGTGATGTTTGGTTACAGCAGCACAGATGAAGGGGGTTTGTTCCGGAAAGTAGTCAGTAACATTGTTAGGTCAGGGTTTATGGAAATATCATAGTCATAGTGAGAATTGGATGGGCTCAGAGTTTTGCCAAAATGCATGAATGATGATCATGTTTATATACAAGAACATATCTGGTCCCTAATTACAAATGAGTCATTTGGGCAAATGTTGACTGAGAAGTCATAGTCACCAATGGAAACAAGAGCTGAGAACCAAGTAGAGAGGAGGCTCGCTAGGTCCCTAGGAAACAGATGGACTTTGGAGAGTTGTTCTCTGTGGTCTATGCACTTCTCTGTATGTAACCAGCCAACAGGAGAAAACGAATAAGAATGGACTTAAGAGCATTGGGCAGAGAGAAAGGCAAAAGAAGAGTGGCCATTTGGTGACTTGTGCAGTTAACTCAGCCATCCCAAGGGCTAGCTGAGTATAACTCAAGATAGCCACGCACAGTAACCCAAAATTTCCTCTGCCAGGAAGCCAGAGGTGTTCACCTGCTGCCTCCGTGGCAGATTTACACTGGATGAAAATGTACATCCAGATTCAGAATGAAATCAGGGTAAAGCAGAGAGCTGGCTTCCACATTAAAGCAGCAGATGGAGCTTTGCCTGTCCCCAAAAGGCAGGGCCTTTTGCTGTCATTGTCACTGTGGAGAAATCACAGGATTTCCACTGCAGAGGAGGGATGATTAATTTCCATGGAGTACTTTTGGTGATATTCAGGAGGTTGTTCTGTGGCATATACATCAAGACCAGGTGAAGGCCATCAATCTCATTTTTAAGGAACCTATCTAAAGGCAGAAGGAGCCCTGGTGGCGCAATGGTTAAGCACTAAGCTGCTAACAGCAAGAAAGGTCGTCAGTTTGAACCTACCAGCGGCTCCATGGGAGAGAAGACCTAGCGATCTGCTCCTGTAAATATTATAGCCTAGGAAACCCTATGGGGCAGTTCCGCTCTGTCCTACAAGGTCGCTATGAGTCAGAATCAACTCGATGGGACACAACAACAACCATCTAAAGGCAATAATCATGGCTATGCGCTACAATTATATACAGGGAGAGGGGGTTGGAAATAGTAAAAACTTCCTAGCAACTGAAATATCCATCAATAAGAATTTGGTTACTTAAAACATCCACTAGAAGAGCGAGTGCGAAGCCCTTAAAAGAGGACCAGGGTCTATGGGATGTCATTAATACTCTTTGAAAGAATTCTCTGTTTAAATATACTTGGGAAACACGGAGTACACCAAGTTACATGGATTCTGTTGCTTGATGATTTCGGAGAAGCTTTAATATGTGAAAGTACCCAGTGATTCTCCTAGAGGGAGATAGAATAGGGAAGCTTTCTCAGTATCCTTAACTTCCTTGGGTATGGAGAGTACCTTCGCCTGTTGGTGTCAAGTGTCCTCAAGTCAGTTCGGACTCATAGCGACCTCACGCACAACAGGACGAAGCCCTGACTGGTTCTGCAGCATCCTCACAAATGTTGTTATGCTTGAGCCTATTACTGCAGCCACTGTGTCAATCCATCTTGTTGAGGCTCTTCCTCTTTTTCGCTGACCCTCCACTTTACCAAGGATGATGTCCTTCTCCAGGGACTGGTCCCTCCTGATAGCGTGTCCAAAGTATGTAAGACGAAGTCTTGCCATCCTCACTTCTAATGAGCATTCTGGCTGTATTTCTTCCAAGACAGATTTGTTTGTTCTTCTGAAAGTCTACGGTATATTCAATATTCTTCACCAACACCATAATTCAAAGGCATCAATTCTTCTTCAGTCTTCCTTATTCATTGCCCAGTTTTCACATGCATATGAGGCAATTGAAAACATCATGCCTTGGGTCAGGCACACCTTAGTCCTTAAAGTGACACCTTTGCTTTTTAATCCTTTAAAAAGATTTTTTGCAGCAGATTTTCCCAAAGCAATGTGTCATTTGATTTTTTGACTCTCATCGAGTACAGTATTTTGAACACTGTGAAGAACTCAGGAATTGTTGAAGGTCTGAGATAGGACTTCAGACCTCAGTCAGCTTTGCTGATTAGTCTTGATGTGAAACATAGACTTTACCCTATGCAAAGTCAAGGGCAAACAAACTTTTTGTTTGTAAAATTCCTAATAACTCAGGTTAACCCTGGTGTTCAGTTCTGCTATAAACGTTCAGTCATTTTTAAGGATAACATTCAGAAAGTCTTAAATTAATGTGAAAATATATATATTCTGGGCAAAAGTAACAAATTTTATTTAATCAGCATCCCATCCATCATTATATAATGTATACAGTCTCAGTAAATGCATAGGAAAGTGCACATAGGGGAGTTGATGAATAATGGAAACATTATACGTATGCTTATGCATTAAACACTTTCTACTAACTCTTTCCCTTAACCTCCCAACAGATATGGCCCAAATAATTCTAAGTTAACAAAACCCCTTAATCACCTTTAATATTCAAGAAAAGAGAACAAAATTAGTTAATATGCATAACAATTTAAAAATATGATCACATTTCTCTTGGTGCTGAACTCAGCTATATTATTGTTTATACCAAGTCTGTTAACTAAGGGAAAAAATGAAAATTTGTTCCCGACTCCAGGCTCCTATTAATTATACATATTGTGTATCCTATCAAATTGAATAATTAAAAAGTAATTCATAAGTTCAGTGCTTGCATCGTCTATAATGTGGATCACATTTATCATCCAAAAATACATAATAGGCAGCTGGGACTGAGAGAGTTCTAACTCTACAGTTGGTATTTGAGGTTAGACTAAAAGAAGGGCCCCTATTTATAATGAAGTGCTATGAACAAATCCTATATGCTTGTACGTACAAAGTATTGGTAATAAATAAAAGTTTTATTTTCTATATGAGTACAATATGCAGTGGCCTGGTGTCATGGATTGAATTGTGTCCCCAAAAAATGTGTGTCAACTTGGCTAGGCAATGATTCCCAGTATTGTATGGTTGTCCTCCATTTTGTGATCTGAAGTAATTACCTTCTGTGTTGTAAATCCTATCCTCTATGCCTGTGGTTGTGATTCTATTTGAGAGTGAGCTGTCCATTATATTAATGAGGCAGGACATGATCTACAGGTTTAGGTTGTATCTTGAGTTAATCTCTTTTTGAGATATAAAAGAAGCGAACAGAGAGGAGAGGGACTTCATTACCACCAAGCAAGAAGAACCAAGAGTGGAGTGCATCTTTCGGGCCTGGGGTTCCTTCACAGAGAAGCTCTTAGACCAGAGAAGATTCATGACATAGATCTTCCCCTAGAGCTTACAGAGAGAGAAGGCTTTCCCCTGGAGCTGGCGCACTGAATTCGAACTTCCAGCCTCCTAAACTGTGAGAGAATTAACTTCTATTCATTAAAGCCATTCTCTTGTGGTATTTCTGTTATAGCAGCACTAGATAACTAAAACACCTGTATTATAAAGCAAATATTGGACTTGTGATTTGAAGATTACATTGTGATAATTTGATTTTTTAGTAGTTTCCAACCTTGAGAAATTATTTAATGTTTCATTTGCTGTTTTCTCATATCCAGAAAGTACCTACCATTTATTAAGTATTTACTCAGTAAATTTAATTGGATCTACAATCAATATCCATGGAAGCAGCAGTCAAGAAGTCAAAAGACACATTGCATTGGGCAAATCTGCAGTAAAAGACCTCTTTAAAGTGTTAAAAAGCAAATATGTCACTTTGAGGACTAAGGCACACCTGACCTAAGCCATGGTGTTTTCAATTGCCTCATATGCATGTGAAAGCTGCATGATGAATAAGGAAGACCGAAGAATAATTGACATCTTTGAGTTTTGGTGTTGGCAGAGAGTATTGAATATACCATGGACTGCCAAAAGAACGAACAAGTCTGTCTTGGTAGAAGTACAGCCAGAATTCTCCTTACAAGCATGGACGACGAGACTTTGACTCACATGCTTTGGACATGTTATCAGGAAGGACCAGTCCTTGGAGGACATTATGCTCGGTAAAGTGGAGAATCAGTGAAAAAGAGGAAGAGATGGATTGACACAGTGGCTGCAATAATAGGCTCAAGCAAAACAATGATCATGAGGATGGCACAGGACTGGGCAGTGTTTCGTTCTGTTGTACATAGGGTCGCTATGAGTTAGAACTGACTTGACGGCACCTAACAACAACAACAACAACACTATGTGCCAGGCACTGGGCTGTCCCTTGACAAATCTTATCTCATTTAAGCCGTATGAGAACTATAGTGCATTAGAGTTAACAGATGAGGCAACAGAGGCTCTGAGAGGTGACCCTTCCCAGGGTCACTCAGAGAATAAGCTATAGAAGGTTGACTTGACTCCTTGCCTAATAGGCTGTTAGGCTGCTTCTTTTTCTTTTTCTTTTTATAGTTTTTTTTTAATCATTGCAAAAATATATATAACATAACATTGTCAATTCAACATTTTTCAGGTGTACGATTTAGTGAGATAAATTACATTAATCTTGTTGTGCAACCATCACCCATAATAGGCTTCTTCTCAATAAAATGCTTTGAAGGGCTCCCTCTTGGTGAATGAAGATAAAAAATACTTGCCTTATCCATCTCGCAAATTTGTATAAAACTTTAGCAGATTATCATTTCCAAAGACGGTTGCACTACTAAATATCCCATTCCTCAGACTCTTCTTACCATGTAGTCTTGATAATACTTTGAGAGGTGAGGTCTGCGTTCCCTCCACTTGAATCTGGACTGACTTCGTAACTTTCTGGGCCAATAGAATGCAAAGGAGTGACACCGGTGATGTCTTTGGCTTAGGTCATAAATGCTAAATGACTTCTATTGGCTCTCTCTCCCTCTTGGATTGCTTGCTCTGAAGGAAGCCAGCCACTATGCTGCGAGGACACTCAAGCAGCCCAGGGGAGAATTCCATGAAGAGAAGAACTCAGGTGTCCAGCCAATAGCCAGCATCAACTTGCCAGCTATGTAAGTGAGCCCCTTGGAATTAGATCCTCTAATCTTAGTTAAGCCTTCAGATGACAGTAGCCCCAAACTACATCCAACTATGACTACATGAGAGACCCCAAGCCAGAACCACCCAATCAAACCACTCCCAAGTGTCCGACCCACAGAAATCATGAGAAATACATTATTATTAAGACATTAAGTTTTGAGGTAGGAAGAAAGGCCTGGCAATCTACTTGTGAAAATCAGCCAATGAAAACCCTATGGATCACAATGGCAGCATCTGCAACTTATCACAGGCATGGTGCAGACTGGGCAGCATTTTGCTTTGTTGTGCATGGGGTTACCATGAAATCAGGGGCTGACTTGATAGCAGATGAGGATAATAAGTTTTGGGGTGATTTTTTACCTAGCAACAGACAATACAAGGCTTAAATTAAAGTGTGCATTTTAAGCGTAATTGTGAACTAATTGCAAGAATCTAAAGCCTGCTTGGTACATGCAATTGGGTGTGTATATTCTGAGAGAAGAAACAAGTAAATATACACTTTTAAAACCGAATAATTTAGGTTGTAGCTATGATACAAAGACTCTAAACCTTAATTTACATCAAGTTTACCGTAATAGAATTGGAATAGTAGCCTACTCAATAGACTTTCCATCAGACAACGACTCTGGAAATGGGAAAATGGAAACAATTCCTTTCATTTGTACTGTACATTTCACAATGAACTGTCACAAACAGCCTCTCAGAAGCTGATTCATTATGAAGCTAATGAACCCTGGGCTTCTGAGCCCCATTTTTGCACAAACCCCCTCCCAGACCCTGGAAGGGACCTTAGTAATATGTTCACGTGGTCTGTGTTTTTGTAAAATTTACAGAAGTAGATGTTTTAACTGTAGTTGGTTGAGACCACTCTCTATTCGCCCTGACATCCTTTCTCTCATGTTTCTCCTCCTGTCCACTTGTGTTGAAGTGTCCAGGGGTATTTTTGGTATCTGGCTAAAAAAAGAAAAAAAAAAAAAGTTAAGTTGAGAATATAGTTTTTATAAGCTATTATTTCTTAGTTGAAATTTTCACATTGCTACCTACTTTTTTTTTTTTTATAAACTTTGTTTTCTTTTTCTTAAAGGTGGTCCTCAAATTATATAAGTTTCAGAACTGGAAGAACTTGGATCCTCTCTTGACCATCTTGTGTTATGATCACAATACCCCGTGAGGATGTCAGGAAAAATGTTACTATCCCAGTTTTATAATGAGACTGAGACTCTGAAATTCCAATGACTCGTCCAAGGTCATGTAGATAGTAAGAAACAAAGGGAAGCCTCAAATCCAGGACCATTGACTCCTATTTCAATGCTGAAAGCATATACCCTCT
>NW_004443958.1:5501173-5505377 GCF_000243295.1 Trichechus manatus latirostris
TGCTAGGCTGTACTTTCCTGGGGAGAGTTGTGGGAGGTATAAGATGAATCACATAACCCAGTAGATGACTTTGTTGACACGCCTTTAGATACTGCTTCAGGGAACTGCACCTCAGCTTCTTGCACCATTATCCTTGGCATGTTGTTCTCACAATGAGTCTTGCCTTCTTCCCGGCCCAGGTCATCACTCTGGGCTACCTCTGCTTCTTATGTAAAAGGGAGTGCCTCCCCACCCTCAATTCTTCCTCCAGTGAAACATAGTCTGCTTTGAAAGCTGAGTGACTTCGTTAAGACACAGAGTTACCAAATCAAAACCCTATTTGTTGACCCAGATATAAGAAGTAAAGTTCTCCCAAGGGTAAAACTCAACTGGGTTGAGTTGAAGCCCTGGAACAATTGCTTTCACTTAGTCTTAAATACTAACCATGAATGCTCAAAAGGTTTTTTCCAAAATGTCCTTCAGCTGATAATTCATTTCAACTCTCTTCCCTCTTCAGAGGGAAAACTTTAATCAACTGCCTTTCTGTAGCAAATCTTAATGTAACAGTTAATACGCAGGCGAGGTGATCAAGTCCCCTTGACACATGCATCTGATTTCCATTTAGCAAGGATGGGAGGGATGGAGGAAGAAGTACTTAAGTCAAGACGCTGTCCCCACCCCCACTGCAAAGTGCAAGCTCTGTACCATTAAGATTCTTCTATTAGTTTATTACATTTCTCTCTCCAAATGCAGCAAATTGTGGAGCTATCTTTTTCAATTCTACTCATGGCATTTTGGCTAAATTATAATTTCTCCATTTGCTATAATATTTACAGTTGATATTTTATACTACGGAAGGTTTTAATTATTTCATTAATATGTTTCAAGATAAATAAATAAGAAGACATTAATTTGGCTAGCTCTTTTTCCTTCATTTCGTTTGAAATATCGTAACTAGATTTTCTTCTTGTCTCATCTTTGCCTTCTTCCCACTTTCCTTAAACTACCTATCAAAACATCTGTTAATCTGCATATCATTTTGGTCCTAAGCCAACAGGTCACTCTCACTTCTTAATTCTCCCAGGATTCCAAGTCTGATTTTTACCAGTTTCTATCTTAGCTTCTTGCCTTCTCTTTATGATGAGGCTTAAAATTATATTCACCAGAATTCTAGTGGGCTGCCCCAAAAAGAGAATGGTAGTCAGATCTGACTAAACTTCCCCAGTGCTGGGAAGAGGCAGTCAGCAAAATGGCGGCCAGGGCCAGGGCTTTGGAGGGAAGCAGGACTTAAGAAACAGGAAAGAGGAGAAGTGAAAGGAACAACCTTGCTGTGGTGTGAGCACTATGAAGAGCTAGACAAGAGACTCAGAGAAGATATTTGTGAGTAGCTACTGAAAAGACTTCAGGAAGATGGGTATGAGAAAGCTTAGGATGCTTTGCTTTGTGATGTGCTGTGTTCCTTCTTCAAGAAAACCTACAGTGAGGAAATACTCTATGCTTTATGTTTTTCTTTAACTGAGTGTGTATGTGTGTTTGGGGAGTGGTATAGGGGATGCAGAGACTGCAGTAAGCAGCTTTAAGGTGCCTAGAAATATTTGGGAGCAGATATATAATCTCTCACCCCAGGTCTCCCTTCACATCCCTTACCCTAATTTTGCCTAAAAAATAGCCCTCCCTCACCCCCAGATTAAAAAAAAAATCCCAAAGTAAACAGGAATAACCTTGGGTTACACTTCCTTTGAGAGTCTATTTTGAGACATGGTATTGATGGTTTCATATCTGCTATGGGCACCATTGTTGTGTTGACTCTGGCTTCAGGTAGCAGTTAGAATTTGCTTGGTGTGCTAAGGAAGTTGTTTATAAAATTTAGGAAAGTGTGGCTATGACCAAGATGCAAGGCATGAGTGTGATACCTCGATGTGAATATCTGCACTGACTCCCTCATTCACTCTCGGGGATTCTCCCTCTCTTTTCTGGTAAAAAGCCCATAAACCCTCTCAGCTATTCACCTTGGCTCATGCATCAATTTAGCCACTCATATTCCTGGAACAAAGCTGTAGCCTTTCTCCTTCTCATCAGCTTTCATGAATACAATACACAGGAAAATTTGTTATAATTATGTGTTCTGGTGCTTACTTGTGTGTTTGTCACCCTGTTCCCCATGATATAAAAAGTTGTTTTAAAAGGGAAGGAATTTAGAGAAAGAGTTTTGGGCCACCTACACATCACAGCAGGTCGCTGGGTGGCACAGTTACGCACTTGGCTACTAACCAAAAGGTTGGAAGTTTGAATCCACCCAGAGGCGCCTCAGAGGAGAGGCTTGACAATCTACTTCTGAAAGGTCTCAGCCATTGAAAACCCTATGGGGCACAATTCTACCCTGCCACATACAGGGTCGTCATGAGTCAGAATCAACTCCGCGGCAACTGTTTTTTTGGTACATGTCTTAGCAGCTACATCATCATTCACCAGAGGGAAGTAATGTGATGCGTTGACTTACAGAGCAGTAAAGAATCTCAGCAGGGTCTAGTTAGTAATTTTAAGATGATTATATCTGCTAAACTCTTTTTGTCAGACAAAAATATTAAGCCAGACCCTAATATGTAAAGTAGGTTGAAGGTGGTGAATAGTTCTGATTCCCTGTCCCAGTTTTCCCCTTAACTCCCCCAGCTCTACCCTGCACCCGCTCACTGCATAGCTGTGTGACCTTGGGCAAATTGCTGAATATCTCCCAGCATCCTCCCCTGCCACAGAGGGATGATAATAGCACCGGCTGTACTGAGTTGGTATAAGTATTAAACAAGAGGGTACGTGAGGCACTTAGCACCGTAACCAAAACCAAATCCATTGCTGTCGCGTCAATTCTGACTCATAGTGACCCTGTAAGACAGAGTAGAACTGTCCCATAGAGTTTCCAAGGAATGGCTGGTAGATTCGAACTGTCAACCTTTTGGTTAGCAGCCGTAGCTCGCTGTAGCTCTTAACCACTGCACCACCAGTGCTCCATGCCTGGAAAATAGCAGTCCTTAATAAACGCCGTTATTACTGTTTGTATTATTAAGGGCAGAATTAAGACTAGAAGACTTCTCACTCCTCTTCTGTGATCTTAACATTTCTCTACACTGAGACATATACAATCTGTCTTAGCTTTGCTTTTTGTAATCCTGTGGTGCATCTTAGCTTTCTGTTGTGATATTCACTCCTGGTAATCCTCCCAGCCCATCCCCAGACAGCAGTGCCAGCGTGATCAACTATGCTCTTAGCAAACCAGTACATGTGTCTGTACGCACACACGTATGCACACACATGCACAAACATCCAAACGCCCTCCCAGCATTGCTGGGAAGGTTTAAGCTGTTTTATCACCCACTAGTATTCATCTAGTATCCCTCCTCAGGGATATCTTCCTCTGTCTATCTCGTAGTCTCTTTCTTAGCCTCTTCCCTTTCTTCTTTTAGAATAAATTTTTGTCTCTCCCTCTCACCCCTCCCTTTTGTAAACTCTCTCTCTGCATTTTGCTTCCCTTGCTCACTGTACAAGCCTTCTCTCTCCTCTAGTATCCCTTTCCCCTCTCTCACCCCGACTCCTTACTGACAGATGAGCCTGCTTGATTGCATGCTTGGTTCTGTTCCATCCAACTGTATCCAGTGAATTCCCTCAGTCCCTGCCTCATTCTGGAGGTTTTGTTCGGGGACTGAAGTGCCACACTGATGCTTGTGGTGGTATTATCATCTTGCATCGGGGTCTTATGGTTATTCCACTGTTGGAATAGATATGGGAGCCAGGTGCCACTGATAGTGCCAGTACGAGGGCCATAATCGCCAGTCAAGGGCTGCATGAGAGCCACAGTGACGTGGCACCAGATGAATGAACGCCATCTGGATGCTCCAAGTCTGGTCCGGAGGGCAGTAAAGTCATGGCACTCAGTATTTAATTTTAATTTCCCCTGAAAAACCCAGAGTGAATTTTGTAATTTGCAATATTGTAAATTTTGTCAACATGCAGAGGACTAAAACACTGTTTATCCAGTATAGTCTGGCTAATCATAGCCTGGCTGTCTTTCTGATTGCTGATTCATTTTGTACATACTTACAAGGAAAGAAATATATTCCAGAGAAAGTGCTTTTCTAGATAAGCTCTGAAACCAAAGTAAAGGCTCAGCTACTAAGGATAATTGAGTTCAGAGTTATACTGTGCTGCTTGCAGGGGAAAGTAACTCTATGGA
>NW_004443958.1:5506727-5527019 GCF_000243295.1 Trichechus manatus latirostris
TTACAGTCTTCTCTAAGAGCCAGTTTTGAAACTCAGTAGCTCACCATTACTTTTTTTGAAGGGATGATTCTCATTTGGCTAAAATTAAGAATTCAGATAGGTGCTCTGGGTAATTTAAGACTCCCCCAGGTTCCCTCTACAGCTGAGTTCTGCACTACAAGCTCCTGCTATAAAAGCCACCTGGGACTGAGATGCTGGGAGACTGCTTCATGTATATCCGTTTCTGTCGAGTTGATTCCGACTCATAGCGACCCTATAGGATGGAATAGAATTGCCCCATAGGGTTCCCAAGGCTGTAATCTTTACGGAAACAGACAGCCATATCTCTCTCCCACAGAACCGCTGGTGGGTTCCAACTGCCAACCTTTTGGTTAGCAGCCAAGTACTTGAACCATTACACCACTACAGCTCCTTGCTTCTTATATACACTTTATTAATGCCTCCCTTTCCCACCTCCCAGTAAAAAAACAGGCAATTAGGTGGCCTCTACAGGTAGGAGACAACTTCATCCCTGCTCAGGGACCACCACCAAGATATATCCTCATTCATCTGTGAACAAATCATTTTTTTCCTCAATTTTCCTGATGTGATGCACTCCTCTCTCTAAATCACCTCCCTTCCCATTTACACATTTTTCATATTCTTTACTATATAAGAGCTTGGAAGTTGGAGGAGGCTTATGCATAGTTACCTTGCTTGAAAAGTGTCTGGCTTGGATTAGAAGATTAACACCCCTCACCTCCATCCCACCAACCCACGAGCTACTGATTCTTACTGGGAATGGCTTCTGGAAGTCTGGAATCATTTTGGTGACTCTGGGAAAGAAGTGGATGTTTTTGTATTATCTACATATAGACAAAACAGCTTCTTTATGTATCCATTGTACTACATCATCAATGAATTCTTTAAATAAATATTGCTTTTATATAATTTTCTAATAAAGATCTAGTGACCAAGGATTAAATGAGGTAAACCATGAAAATTCTTAACATAGTACAGTACCTAGTAAGTGCTCAATTGATGTTAGAGAGGGGTGTGCATGGGGTGTTGTGGCTGCACATTTATTTGTGTGATGATTTGATTAATTTCTGCCTCCCCCACTACATGATTGATTTTATAAGTGCAGTGACCATGTTAGTTTTGCTCATTATTTTAATTTTAGAATCTAACATAATACTGCTACTTAGTGGATGCCCAGTTAATCTATACTGACTAAATTTTGAATGACTAAGAGCTCAGAAGAGGGCCACCAGACATCATTCATAGTCAATGTTATGGGTTGAATTGCACTCCCTCCCAAATATGCGTTGGAATCCTAACCCAGATACCTGTGGATGTAATCCTGTTTGAGAATAGGGTTTTTTGTTATGTTAATTAGATTATACACCACTAAGGTGAGTTCTAAATCTAATCACTTTTGAGTTATAAAAAGAGCAGATTAAATACAGAGGCAGGCACACCCAAGGGGAAGATAGGTGCCATGTGAAGGTCATCTACAAGCCAAAGAACCAAGGAATGCCCAGGGCTACCTACAAGTAAGAAACTGAAATGGCTAAGACCTTGACTGGGACTTTTAGCTTCCAGAACAGTAAGAAAATAAATTTCTGTTCTTTAAAGGTACCCACTCATGGTATTTCTGTTACGGCAGCACTAAAAATCTAAGAGAGTGGGGAAATCAAAATAAGGAGATCCTTGACTTGACCCTTGGAGGGCAAATGGTGGTGGTTGGTGGGGGTGGGGGCAGATATATTGAAGAAGAAAGAGCATTGGGCAAAAGTATGGAGGCATAAAAGAGCATA
The DNA here is from genome assembly GCF_000243295.1 of Trichechus manatus latirostris. NCBI lineage: Eukaryota > Metazoa > Chordata > Mammalia > Sirenia > Trichechidae > Trichechus > Trichechus manatus. The sequence continues at coordinate 5,508,527 of NW_004443958.1, forward strand.
GACAATTCAGAGAAGTCCAAGTAAGTTGGTCTGGCTAGAACAGGGTTTCTCAACTTTGACGCGATTGACTTTCGGGGCTAGATAAGTTTTTGCTGCAGGCAGCTATTCTATGCATTGTAGGATGTTTAGCAGCATCCCTGATCTCCACTCAGTAGATGCCATTAGCACCCCCAGTTATGACAAACAAAAAGATCCTCAGACGTTGCCAAAAGTACCCTGGTGGGCAAAATCCTTCCCCCACCCTCATTGAGAGCCATTGTCAGGTCTTTGAGAGAGAAGAGAAAAAGTGTAAGGACACAACACAGCATGCTGCCAGAGAGGAAAACAGGGGGTAGATCTTAAAGTCATTCTGTGTCATGACCAAGGAAGAGGGGCTTCGCTTATGCCCAGTGGAAAATTCCTAGGCGATGTAAGCAAAAGAGCACCCTGGACACAGACTTGTGTTTCACAAAATCACTTGGCAGTTGTGATTTGCAGGGAGTCAGGCTTGCTGACAAGGACAATAGGCTGCTTCAGTCCACTAGGCAAGAAAAGATGAGGGTCCAAACTCAGGCTACTGCAAGAGAATGGAAGGGGGCTTGAGTCTAGTTGGGAGATTAAACCAACAGAACTTGGTTTTGAAGAAAGAGATGGTGTCAGCACAGATGAGGTGAAAGGAAGCCAAGGATCATGGGGAGAGCCAACCAAGAGACCACTCTGTGGCAGCTAAGCAGTTAATTCATAAGAGAGAGAGGCTAATCGAATGAACAAGCGTGAAGTGAAAATGTGCTGCCAAAGCTCGCAGCCACAAATGGAGAAAAATTCTAGCAGTGGATGCTCCTGAAAATGGGGTCTAACTACATTAAAGGATTCACACAGAGGGAAACAGATGGTCGTTGTGATGTCCTCAGTCGCTTGACAAGCTGGATAAATAATTGTTGCCAGGGAAAAAATAATAAAAGCAGGATATTGCCAGCATGAGCTGTTGCCATGGCCTTTGGTTCAGAGTATGCCTCTGGAGGCAAGGAGAAGGAAAATAGATACAGGGTCACGGAGGGAAGTCAATTAGCCCCTTACAGATGGGCCTTCAACATCCTAGGGACTGTTATCATCCCTGATGTGAGAGGTTAAATAAGGCAGGAAGAGAAATAACATGGAGAGGGTTGTGTTCAGGGCTTTGGACACAACCTTACAACAGCTGGAGCGCCCAGAGGGATCATGGAACAGCTGTGGAGGACAGGCTGGGACCAAACCAGCCAGCCCTGTGCCTGGGAGCTCAGGTCAAGCTTCCAGAGATTGTGGAAAGTCAGGTTCAGCCAAATGGACTGAGGCAGTGATGGATGGGTCCCAAAAATTCCAGGGAAGGGAGAAACCCAGAGGGTGTATGTGGAGCTTTGGTGGGTGGGTTATCTAAAGATAGGCTGTTTTCATCTCATTAAATACATTATTTCTAGAAGTCTATATTATGCAAATTTAATATTGAGATAAATACTCAGTAAATCAGTTGGATCAGAGAGCAGAGAGTACAGAAAAGAGAATGGTGCATAATTAAACGCAAAAAAAAATCATATAAGGTGAATAACATAAAGTCTGGTTCCAAGTAATGGTCAACAAATTGAGGAGAAAGAAAAGGAGGAGAGGAGGAAGAGGAAGAGGAAAGGAAGAAAGCTGTAAGCAAAACAAAGCATCATAATCATTTTTTCACCAGAAGGAGTGTTTTGTCAAGCCGGAGCCTGGGGTAATACACTGAGGTTTTGCTAATGTCTCTCTTTCATCATTAGTAATTGAAATGTTATTGACATTTCTTGAACATCTGAAAATGAGTTTAATTTATTTTCATCTTTTGTGAATCTGAAACCAATAATATGCATGAAGCCACACAGTATCTAACTGAGACTTCAAAGGCAGTTGCTACAGATAAAGAAATTATTTACATTTTTTTTCTTTTTACAGCTCTTTACATGATTGCAGTTGATCCTGACAGTGGTCCTGTGAAGGAGACAGAGGAGTTGTTATTACCCTGATTTTTAAAAATAGATTCAGTAATACTGATTTACAAAGTCTATTCAAGAGGGCAGCAGTTCGAATCCACCAACTGCTCCTTGGAAACCCTATGGGACAGTTCTACTCTATCCTATAGAGTCGCTATGAGTCGGAATTGACTTGACGACAATGAGTTATTGTGTTTTCCAAGGTCACTAAGTGGGGCAAATGGTTTGCGCTCATCTACAAACCTAAAGATTGGAGATTTGAATCCCTCTAGCGGTGCTGTGAAAGAAAGGCCTGGAAATCTGCTTCTGTAAAGATTATAGCCTAGGAAACTCTGTGGGGCAGTTCTACTTTGTCATATGGGGTCACGATGAGTTGAAAATCAACTTGAAGCACAAAACAACAAATCCAGTTTTCCAAGGTCTCTAGGTGGTACAAACTGCGCTTATCTACTAACCTAAAAGTTGGGTGTTTGAATCCATACAAGAGTTCAGAAGAAGAAAGACTTGTTGATCTGCTTCTGTAAAGATTACAGCCAAGAAAACCCTGTGAAGCAGATAGCAGTTCTACTCTGTAATGCATGGAGTCACCATGAGTCAAAATCGACTTGACAGCAACAGGTTTATTGAGTTTTCCAAGCTTGCCCAGCTAGTTGGGATTAAAAATTGGGTCTTTTGATTCTCACTCAGTCTAGTGCTCCTTCCACTGCAATGTAACGCTTGCTAAAGGGATCCAGGATTACATAGTCAGCATCACAAACCTAGAGTGACTGTGAGAATCCCTATGTTAGTTGCTTCGCCTCTTCTTTTGATGATCATTAATATAAAGTGCCTTTTCTCACTCAACCAATTCACTCTTTTTTTTTTTTATTGTTGTGCTTTAAGTGAAAGTTTACAATTCAAGTTAGTCTCTCATACAAAAATTTATACACACATTGTTATGTGACCCTAGTTGCTCTCCCTATACTGTGACAGCACACTCCTCCTTTCCTCCCTGGATTCCCTGTGTCCATTCAACCAGCTCCTGACCCTCTCAGCCTTCTCAGCTTGCCTCTGGACAGGAACTGCCCATGTAGTCTCATGTATCTACTTGAGCTGAGAAGCACACTTCAGGAGTATCATTTCATGTTCCATAGTCCAGTCTAATCTTTGTCTGAAGAGTTGGCGTTAGGAATGGTTTTAGTTTTGGGCTAACAGAGAGTCCAGGGGCCACGTCTTTCGGGGTCACTCCCGTCTCAATCAAACCATTAAGTCCAGCCTTTCTACTAGAATTTGAGTTCTGTACCCCACTTTTCTCCTGCTCCATCAGAGACTCTCTGTTGTGTTCCCTGTCAGGGCGGTCATTGGGGGTAGCCAGGCACCATCTAGTTCTTCTGTCAACCAATTCACTTTTAAGCAACTCATCCCCACCGAACCCCTTCCTGCCCTTGATGTGCCCCACCTTGCCCCCTCCATTAGCCCCTATCCCTACCTTAAGACCAGTAAAGCTCACTTCTTCAGAAAGTTTTCTTTGATTAGTTCCACCTTGATTAACCCCACTTTTAGACTAACAGTTTCTTAATTCTTAGTTTACACCATGGTGGGTTGCACTTTTTTAAAAAATGGTGATTTTAGGTATAAGAAAGCCTTTTCATACACATTTACGTAGGGGAAAACTTTTTAAAAATATTAGTTAAACAATTTGAAGTTGTCATTTTGTAAGTAAAAACAGTTGAATGTCAGCGATTTCATATGATTCAGCTTTATCTTAATCATCATTTTGTTGAAACTGTTTTCCCCACTTTTCCTTTCCTCTTATTCAAGAAACTATCCCGTTCTGAGCTAATTGCTGGCCTCAGCAAAAAAAAAAAAAAAAAAGTGACAGCAGAAAGCAGAGGAAAAGGAAGAATTTTTTCTTACTTTTAGGTCTGAAAAATGTGGGTCTTTATGTTAAGAAAATAGATTTAAGGAACAAGTAAAAAGTTTTGGGAAAAACATTTTTGAGAAACAGCAAGACATCTCTATCCCTTTGACTAGGAGAAAAAAAAAAAAAGTTTTATCAGAATAGGGAGCGGGGGAAGCAGAGCCAAAGGGATTAGAGCAAGCTCCCTTTCTCCGTGTGTGTGTGTGTGTGTGTGTGTGTGTGTGTGTGTGTGTGTGTTTAGAGAATGCTCAAGTCTAAACTGGTCCCTGCCCAGGTAGCAATGTGCTGTGAGCATAACCACTTACAAAGCACTTGCACATTACCTGTCTTGCCTTTTATTTTCCTCTTTATTGACCAGCTGCTCAAGCCACAGATTGAACATTATTCTCGTTTCCCTTCTTCTCCTTCAAGCTCTACATCCAATCAATGACCAATTCCTGCAGATCCCACCAAAACACAAACCCACTGCCATCGAGTTGATTCTGACTCATAGTGACCCTATAGGACAGGGTAGAACTGCCCCATAAGGTTTCCAAGGCTGTAAAGCTTTCAGAAGTAGACTGCCACATCTTTCTCCCTTGGAGATGCTGGTGGATTTGAACCATCACCTTTTGGTTAGCAGCTAAGTGCTTTAACCCCTGTGCCACCAGGACTTCTCTCCTGTAGCTCAGTGGCTCTCAAATGTTAGAGTGCATCAGAATCACCCAGTGGGCTTGCTAAAACACAGATGGCTGGGCCTCACCCCAGAGTTTCTAGGATAGGGCTTGAGAATTTATATTTCTAACAAATTCCCAGGTGATGCTACCCATTCAGGGACCACACTTTGAGAACCACCGGTGTTGATCGAATCCTTAGCATCTTTCACATTCATCTATTTCTGTCTGTTCCTACCCTGACAACTTCAATTCAGGTCACCATCATATACCACCTCCTTTGTAGTGACTTCCTTTGAAACACAAGCTGATTAATTCACATTCCTGCTTACAACTTCAATGACTCTCTAGAGCCCAAAGGAAGATGATGTCCAAATTCGTCAATGTGCCACACAAGACCATCCAATGATCGTACTAAGCTTACTAACAAGGCTTACTTCTCTAACATCAACCCTCCCCAGACCATGCCCTGAACTCTAGCCATAGTAATGGATGTGGTTCTTTGAAGGCCTGATGCTCCATCTTACCTTCAGGCCTTTCTACCATTTTCTCGGAGAATTTTCCCCACTCTCATCTCTGGCCAAACACTGATTGACCTTTCAAACCTCAGATTTCAAGTCTTCTTCCATAAGACACTTTCCACATATCCTCAAGCCTGAGTTAGTTCAACTACTGTGGAACACTGATACCCTCATTGCCAATTTACATGTCTGTTGTCTCCACTAAACTGTAAGCTTCTTTAGGACTGACACTGTCTTGTTATTACTGGCCATGCATGTTACATGTCACACACATAAGGAAATTTTGATGAACTAGGGAATCTCTTTGTGTGAACTTTTGGAAACTTTTCAAGATGGACAGAGGTAGAAATCCTCAGCAGTAGACAAGTGATCAACTGTTAATATTTTGTTGAATAGTAGAAATTATATTGTATCACTTAGAGGACACAACTTGGAAATTGACTCAATATTACATTTGTTATAAATGTATTGATATGTCTCAGTGGGGGTGTGTGTGTGTGCGTGCGTGTGTGTGTGCGTGCGTGTGTGTGTGTGCGTGCGTTTGTGAATTAGGCAGGGCTGATTATGCACTTAGATGCGGTTCAGCAAAGCAAATAATTTGCTACGTGTTGGTTGATTTGAACACTTCGTTAAAACCCTTAGAAACCTAAAAAATATATCACACAAATATTTTGGTTAAGAATACAAATATTTCCACAGATACTTAAAAACTTGTTTGTTTGTTTGCTTATCGTCTTTATTCCAAATCAGGTTTTAGGTGATTTTCCAGGGTCCAAAAAAATAATAAGACAAAAATTTACTTAAAATAAGCTCGGAGGATGAAGCAAAGGGAAAACAAAGGCAGGGAAATAGAGTGGAGCCAAGAATGAGGTTGCTTCATAAAACTCATGCCTTAATTCTTGAGTCGCAGATTTAGGTTTAATTTTTTAACTAAAATTTTTTAATTTTAAAACACCACAATAATTTCTATAAATTGTAAAAATCAAAATACATGTATAATTTTAAATTATATTAAATTTATTTTTTAATTTAAACCTAGAGAAAAGAATTGAAATGAATACACCAGACTCCCTTGTACCCATCATCTGGTAACTTCAGATTTCTTTTCTTAATATAAAGGAATAGAATATTACAGATAAAATTGAAACTCAACCTCCCTAACCCTTCCTTCCTCAACTTTTTGTGTTTCATCATTTTTCCTAAAAGGTATCTCACTATAACTTTTCTTTCTGCATCTTTAATCTACTCAGAATTATGTTTTTGAAATTTATCACGCAGCTTTGTAGTTTATTTATTCCACCATGTCTTTTCTTGCTCACTTTTGCCAGTACCATTATGGCGCACAGGTCTCCTTGTGCGCATGTTCAAGAATTTTTCTGGAAGCGGAATGGCTGAGAAGTACACGATTAGCTTTACTGGATACTGCCAAGTAGTTTTCTGGTAAGGACTTAGCTTTCTTTTCTTCACCGCATGCCTGTCTCTGCACCCTACCCATCCTTCCACTCTCTCATTATCAGTATACCATCCTTTTGGTTAGTATTAATATTCAGTGTTGATATATCATAACTATATTAATGCTGCTCACAGCTCAGCCATTTATGATAACGTTCTTTCCTGAACAATTTTTTGTTTTCCCCGCAGCTTATAATTACCTTGTTTTCTGTTCGCTTAATTTTCTATGTACTTGTTTTAAGTCAACCCCAAATACTTTGCCAGGTTTCTAACTCATCCTAAAATAATCTGATACATCAGGAATTCTGTTAATTTTATTTTCCTGAAGAGGTTTATCCAAGAGCCTTCTGACCTCCTCTTTCTGGACTTGCTGCCCTCTGTGTACAGCTCCATCTGGGCCTCTCCCTGCACTGTCATTCTGGGGAGTCCTTTCATTGCTCTCCCATGCTTGAGCTAATGTTTTCTTTCTCTATTGTATTCCTTTTCCCAGATTTTCTGTCGCTTTTGTGAAGCATATTCTCCAGTAGTTTTCAGAGCAAGGTTGCAAGGGAAACACATTTAACAAGAACTTGAGTGTCTGAAAATGCCTTTATTCTATCGTAATCATTAATTGATAGTTTGCCTCAGTATCATATTTTAAATTGAAGCTAATTTTCCCTTAGATTTTTGAGGGCATTTTTCTGATGACTTCTATTATCAGTATTTCTTTTGATAAAGTCTTTTTTGTCGGTAACTTTTTATTTTCTTCTGGAAGTGTATGAAATCTTCCCTTTGTCACCAGTGCTGTGAAACTTCTCTAGGATGTAAGTTAGTGGGAGTCTCTTTTTTCCATTGTAGGCACTTGATGATCCCTTTTTATCTAAAAAGTGATGTATTTCAATTGTGGGAATTTTTAAAAGTATTACTTTAATAATTTCCTCCCTTCCATTTTTCTACGTTCTCTTTCTGTACACTTGGGTAATTTTCATACGTAAATTATATACAGAAACATATATGTACATGTATATTAAAAACACTACAAATCCAAACTTCCCAAATGCATATATTAAAAAGGATGGAAAAAATGAAAATGATTAGTGTGTATGTATATATGTATAAACCCATTGCCACTGAGTCAATTCTGACTCATAGCAACCTCATAGGACAGAGTAGAACTGCCCACAGGGTTTCTAAGGCTGTAAATTTTTATGAAAGCAGACTGCCCCATCTTTTCTCCCCCGGAGAGGCTGGTGGTTTTAATTAGAAGCTGAGCACTTAACCACTGCGCCACTAGGGCTCCTGTACTTGTATATACTGAACACAAACACATATATATTTATTTGGATTCAGTGTACAATAGATTCTTTAGGCTTTTTGCTTTATATTTTTAAGTGCTTTTGGCCTAAAATTTTCCTTTTTAGAAGAAAATTTTTATTATCCTTATAAAATGAAATGGGAGCTTTGCTTCTTTTTTCATATTCTGAAACAATTTATATAAAATAGGGATTGAATATTCCTTGAATGCTTGACACAACTCACCTGTGACATCCCTTGGGCCTGGAGTTTTCATTTGTATAGACTTTTAACTAATGACACAGTTCCTTCAACCGTTTACTTCTAATCAAGTTTTTGTCCTCTTGTTGAGTTGGTATGGGCTAAATGCATTTTTTTGTGGGAAATAGTTCAGCTTTTCTAAGTTTGAAAGTTATAGGCATAATGGCATTTAAAATATTCAGTTATGAATTATTTTCTTTGCTACTGCATCTCCAGTTATATCCCCCTTTCCATGCCTAATGCTATTTATGAGAGTTTCCTATAATTTCTAGATATATCTTTTGTAAAATGTGTCTACTTTATTACTCCAATAAACAAAACATCTTTGTTTTTGTTAATCTTCTATTGCTTATTTCATTGTCAGCTTTATAAATGTTTACTCTCGTTATTATTATTTTTCTCCTCTGATTTCTTGAGTTATTTGGTTGCTCATTTTATAACATCCTGAGTTGTACTCTTCCTTCACTGATTTTCAATCTTTCATCATTTCTAATCCATGCACTTAGGGGTATAAATTTTCCTCTAGATACTGATTTAGCTGCCTTTGGAAAGTCTTAACATACAGTGGCTTTATTATTTTTTACTTTTAAATATGATATCTTCTGTAACCAATGAATTATTTTGAAGTGCATTTTAAAATTTCCAAATACACTTTTATAATTGACTTCTAGTTTTATTGCATGGTTAGAGAATACGGTCTGCGTGATTTCAATTCCTTGGCATTTGTTGAGAATTACATTGTGGATTAATTTTTTATCTTTTTGAAAATGGTCCCTATATCAGTAGAGAAACAGAATCAATAGGACATATGTATATTAAAAGATTTACTGCAAGGAGTTGACTTGTATGACTGTGGGGCAGGCCAGGCAAATCTGAAATCCATATCAGGCCATCAGGAAAGGTCAGCTGGAATTCTTGGGCATAAGCTGAAACCAAAGTTCACAGGCAGAATTTCTTCCTCCTCAGGGAAATCTCAGCTCTGCTCTTAAGGCCTTTCAGCTAATAAGATCAGGCTAACCCAGATCATCTAGAATAATCTCCTTTATCTAAAGTCAATTTATTATAGATGTTATTATATATATATATATATATTTAATAGATGTTATGTCTATAAAATACCTTCACAGCAACACCCAGATTAGTGTATGAATAGCTGTGGACTGCCTGGTGGTGCAGTGGTTAAGAGTTCGGCTGCTAACCAAAAGGTTGGCAGCTCGAATCTACTAGCTGCTCCTTGGAAACCCTATGGGGCAGTTCTACTCTGTCCTATAGGGTTGCTATGAGTCGGAATTGACACAACGGCAACGGGTTTATAGGTTAGCCAAATTGACACTTAAAACTGACTGTTACAGTCTCTATTTACTTATTCTCTCCTAATGGTTTGTAGGAGGAGCCCTGGTGACATAGTGCTTAAGCACTCTTCTGCTAACTAAATAATTTACAGCCCTAGAAATCCTATGGGGCAGTTCTACTCTGTCCTATAGGGTTGCTGTGAGTTGGAACTGACTTGATGGCAACAGGTTTGGTTTGGTTTGATGGTTTGTAAATTAAATATTTTACATTTATGTTTTAATTTTTTTCACTTTTGGCAAGTTACTTACCTATTTTTAAATTATTGTAATAAGTATATATGAACAAAACATATTCTGTTTTAACATTTTTTACAGTACAATTCAGTGACATTAATCATATTCATCATATTGTGTAACCATCACTACTATCCATTTCCAAATTTTTCCCTCACCCTCAAGAGAAACTCAGTATATGAATTTCCCTGTCTATAGAAAGGATAACCCCAACAATGGACACAAACATACCAGGGATCATGAAGATGGCACAGGAATAGGCAATGTTTTGTTCTGTTATACATAAGGTCACTGATGGTTAAGGTTGTGTGTCAACTTGACTGGGCCATAATTCTCAGTAGTTTAGCAGTCATATGATGTTGTGATCACCAACATGATTGGATCTGCTGTGAGTAGCCAATCAGTTAAAAAGGAGTTTCTTTGGGCATGTGGCCTGCATCAAATATAAGTGGGCATTCTGGCAAGGCTCTTGGGCTTTTTGCTCATGCTGGATCCTGCATCTGGCTCCTGTTTGTCTGACCTCCAGTTCTTGGGACTTGAGCTAGAAGCTTACCTGAGGTCTTGCCTGTCAATCTTGGGATTCATTGATCTTTGCATCCTATGAGCAAGAGCCCTGCTCTCTGACCTACTGATCTTGGGTTCGCCAGCCCCTGCGGCTACGTAAATCAGGAGAAGCCTCTATCCTGACCCACAGACTTGGGATGTTTCATCCTCTTCAACCATGTGAGCCATTTCCTTGATATCAATCTCTCTCTATATATATTTATAGGCTTTACTGGTTTTGCTTCTCTAGAGAACCCAGGTTAAGACAGTCACCATGAGCAGGAATGAACTCAATGGCAACTAACAACAATACAATAACATCTGTAGAAAGGAGAAGATAGTAAAATATTACCTGATAGAGCTATGATTAGAACTAAATCAGATACTATATGTCACACTTCAGATATTTAGCATATCGTCTGGCTCAGTGACACCCAATAAAAAAGTAGGTTGTGATTATTATTATTTTTTAATCCTTGCATTAAATGATATGAAGATCTTTTCAGAGACTCCACAAACTGAAAAATTTTGAGAAGTAGATTGTGTATTCTAGTGCAATAGTGCAGTTTACTGGTGTGCAGGGAGTTTAATTATTTGCCTTCCTGCTAAAGCCATTATTGGGAAGTTGGAATATCAGCACTGTGGGAAATTGTTTGATTAACTAAATCAAGATCATCTTCAAAGATGACTCCAAAAATATATCTGACAGCTTGGGGCTGAGGAAATCAGTCAGTCAGTAGGAGGAGTCATGCAGAAAGATCGTTTTCTCTGAATTATTAGTCCTATACAAGAGGGATGTTGTGTGATAACCCATGTAGAGAATCCTTCCTCTTACTTGCTGGGTTTTGAAATTATCTCTTCAAAATTCACTCCAAGAAGTTTTTGATTCAATGTCTGGGATTTGGGGATGTTTATCTGTTCTTCAGAACATTTTTTTTTTTTTTTAACATAGAATATATACTGCAAAATAAGCCATAACTTTTTATGAAGATTTACTGTAGGGGGCCATTTTGAATACTGGTTCTGGCAAAGGGCATCCATTTCAAATAACCCAGTAATGGAGGCAGAGACCAACTTCTGCTGTTGCCCAACCGTGAGAGAATGATACATATACCTAGGTCAGGGCTGGAAGACATATAGGGTGGAATATCCTCCTTTTTTCTCCCCTCTTGTGCTTGGCCAAATGGCTTATCAGTTAGGCTGACCAAAGACAAACCTGAGACAAGACCAAGTTTGTCTTCAGTAAGGACTCTCTTCTCTCTACCTGTAGCAAGCTTGTGCCTGCACACACACACACACACACAAACTAATACACACACAACACACGTCACCTTTCAGCTCTTTCTTTTGCCACTGCCAGTGTAAAGAGAAAGTTTCTATCACACAAGACATCGCATTCCATTCTTGGGAAGTGCTGTTAAAAAGATAAAATCCTAACTCTCAACCAAAATGTTAAACTAGAACTAACGACTTGTGTCATCTATGTTTTATCAGCATACTTTTTGTGTGTTCATCCAAGGTCCTAAGAAAATTTTAACAGGATATGATTCAGAGCAGAGCTTGTGAAGCATCACTAAGGGCATCTTTATTAATCTATACACTTTGGGTATGGTCATTCCAAAAAGCTAAAATTATCTCTCAAAACTTCTCTTTAAAACATTTTAATGGCTGTCCATCATCTACAGAAGTGTTACTTAAAATGTGATCAGTGAACTGGCTATATAACTTAGAGAAATAAAAGTGGTCCCTGGGCACTGGGCCATAGCCAAGGTTCAGACTACCTCCTTGTTCTTAGTGCAAGACTTGGATTGGACTGTTTGTTGAAGAACTGCTAAGGTCAACTGACTTCTCTCTTAATACTTGGGGCCCAGAAGGCAGGGATCTTCTACTCTGTATTCCTGGATATCTACAAAGAAACGTCCATCACTAAAAGAGCTTTTCATAGATTGTCATGAGGCATAAACAGCTAGTTAATGATCTGGCTCTACAGAGATGCTCACTGCAGGAACTGCATGTGTATCTAGTGTACGTGAGGGATGGAAAGCAGCGAAGGGATGAGGGGGAAGGCTGAGAGAGTCACCATTGTGAATAATAACAAAGTTAGACCATGATAACCATTGCTATGGTGACAAGCCACTTCTGTCCCCTAGTACATACATAACTTACCATTAGTCATCATCTCCAGGCTGACACAACCTGAGCAGTCATTAACATCTCAAAACTACATACATGAGAGGGTTATAGTCTAGCTGTTTATTTCAGCTAAGCAAGAGGCAAGAATAATCTCTCAAGTACTTATTTGCAGGGATTCCACACCACTTTGGTGGCCTAGAAAGCAGAACACATTTGGCTTATGGCCTTGATGTGTCTTGTGTGAAAAGATGGGACCATCTGATTAGAAATAATCAGTCGGGAGAGGGCTTTGTTACTTGTAAGATTATAATATTTTTGCTATTGTAGAGCATTCTGTCCTTTATAAAAACACTTGGTAATTATTTTGCCACTCTTCCGTGAAACTCTCTGGAGAAGGTCCCTATTAAATTCACTCTTTGATCAATGCGGAAAGTAGCACGGTGCTGTTTCCAAATACGTTTATTGTGCTAGAATTGCTAGAAAGATTTTGAGCTCTTGAATAAAACAACATATGCAGAAACATTATGGAAAACTTTGGAGTATTAATTTTACTACTGTAATTTATTCAGCTCTTTTGACTATAATTGTGAGATTGAACTATACGAATAGAATCAAAATTGCTACTCTGCCTAACACATAGTAGAAACTCAAAAACACTTTTGGAATAAATGAATTAATTAACAACTGCTAACCTATAGATATATGATCATAAATTTAATGGCTGAGATAAAACCCTAAAAAATATAAGGCATGAAAGGAAACATTGTCTAATTGCAAATATTTGCTCTATCTAGTAAGTACATCGGGCTACTTCAACCTCCATGTCTTGATCCACCCAATTCCTTCTTCCTTGGATATTTTCTGCCACTTTGTCCATATGGTAAACACCTGCACAGTCTATCCTGGCTTCACCTCTGTCCACCCACATCCCATCCACCCTCTCCTACTAATGGCAGAAGTAACTGCTCCCCCTCCCTGCCACCCTGTAAATTGTACATTGCCAGGAGTGTTGTTTCCACTAACAACACTAGACTGTAATGACAACTATATTTAAAACTTCTGGCTCTTTGAAGAATGGATGTGTCTTACTCTGCTTTATATTTCCCGTGTCTGCATAGAGCAAGGACTCAAAAAATGATTGTTTAAAAGAATGATTCCAGGATAGAGAGAATTTATACACTGGAAGAAACGGTGCGTTGATTCCAAACCTAATTACTCAAAGTCATATAGCTGTTTAAGTGGTAGCTTCTAATGACCTGCTAAGATTTGAGCTCAGCTTGTCTAATGCCAATGCCCATATTCTTCCCACCATGTCCTGAGGTACATTCAGAAGCTATGGAAGTGTGCTAGAGCAAGGAGGGAAGGTTCCTGAAGGTCACCAAGGTTAATCTCTGCTAATATCCTGTATCTGGAAAGAAGCTGATTCAGAGGAGTCGTAATAGAAGCAGGGAGAAAGAAAAATAAAATTCCATCCCTTTAGGCTCAGTAGTAACCTTGTATTTCACTGGATCCTTAACAGGCCAGAAGAGGTTTCCTATTATACTTCGTCAAGCCCTTCCCCCCAGCTGGGGCAAGAGGGCAAAGGCACATTTGCCACTTTGAAAGTAGACTGTAGACTTTGTGAGAGAAATAGAAGTTTTGCTGCCCACCACATAGTAGGCACTCAATAAATACTGAATGAACAAAAGCACAAGAAATGAAAGCAATTATGTTGCGGCGGTGAAGTTTCCCGCTCTCCTCATGATGTTGTGGGATCTCACATTTTAGTTGGGTTTATTTTTACCTCAGAGTTCTCAAGAGTTGTGATGGAGGTAAAAACAGAACTTTTCTGAAGGAATGAGTCTTAAGATTCTGAGTCTTATCTCCGCCATTGTGTGTGGTGAAAGGACTTTTTGAAGAGGCCCCTTAAATACGCCAAGTATCCAGGCAGTGGTACTTCAACATCTTTTAAAGTATGAAAAGCTCTCCCCCTCACAATCTTCTGCTTGTGACTGGCTGAACTGCACAGCGTCTCTGCTGCACCCGCATTTGATCTCACACATACTGAACTGCAGTCCTTGGGTCTTGGACTGAGAGACAACTTCCAGCACTTACATAAAGGTTACTTTGAGCACTCTGCCAAGGACTTTGGAGACATTGTTTTCAAAGACACAAATACATTTGGTTTCCAGAGTTAGCATGAGGTGAGGCCAAGTTCCTTTTTTTTTTTTTTTTATTGTCCTTCTTCCTTTCTTCTTCTTCTTCTTTTTTATTTTCCTGTTCTTTTTCTCTGTCTTGGGCTGAGATGTAGCTAATAATATACAGGGGCTTCAGAGAGCAGCCACCAAAATCACATCTTCACACAGGCTGTGCACTAGAAGGAAATCTAGGTCAGAGTTGTCTTCCAGAAATGCAAGTTAAAATAGCCTCTGCCTGCATGTCAGGGTTAACAAGCTTCAAACGCGGTGGCAATAAGAGGAAATGTAGTTCACAAGCTTACAATTAGCAAAATTGCACTCTTGCTTCTTCTCCAGTAGAAAATCGATTTTCTGAGGCTTTGCACATTGTCCCAAGATGCCTTCAATGTTAAATCCCTGAGGTGTCTACATAACAAAACAAGAAGGTCTGAGCACCAGGATCGAACTTTCTTTGGCCTTGAAGATAATCAGTCCGAGTGCCTGGTTACCTCCTAGCAGCAGTGCAGTCAGTTCTAGCACAGGAGCTATGCTCAACACTTCACCAAGAATTTTACAATTATTTTTCATTCATTTGTTCAAACATATTTATTGAGCAGCTACTACGTGCCAGACATTGCTGTAGGCCCTGGAGGTAAAGCTTCACAGAGTTAACGTGCCAATATGCACAGACACAGACAAAATCAGGATAACTCCATTAATTAAAAAGTGATTGATTAACTCATTAATTGAAAAAAGTGATAATGAGAAAATAGACTAAGGTAAGGGAAAAGAGAAGGATTTAGATAGTGTGCTCAGGAAGACCATCATGAACAGCCATCTAAATTATGAAAGGCAAGAGTCATGAAAAAAATCCAGGGGGAGAAACCTTCTGAGCAGAGAGGCCAAGGAAGCTAAAGGCCCTAAAGTCCCTTTAATCTGGTGCACTTGAGGAATGGCTGCAAACACGTAAGGGCAAAAGTGTTAGAAGACGAGGTCAGACAGAGAGTCAGGGAACCGATTCTGTAGGACCTTGGAGGCCATAGTGAGTTTGTATTTTATTCTAAAGATATCTGTAAGTTTTAAGATTACAGCGGTTGCTGGGTGGAGAGTAGATAGTAGGATGCAAGAGTAGAAAGAGGGAGAGACTTAGGAGGCTCTTGTAGAAGCTCAGGTGAGAGATGGCAGTGATTTGCTGTGAAGTAGGAGTGGCAAGGTAGATTGGGAATATATTTGAAGGCATAGCTGGTAGGACATGCTCATTTGATCATAATTTTTTGTGATGAAAAAACTTAGACGATGGGGTGGAGTTGTGATTATTTTTTAAATAATATTTTATTGTGCTTTTGGTGAAGGTTTACACTGTACTTTAGGTTCCCATTCCACAATTTCTACACAAATTGTTCAGTGACATTGGTTACAATCTTCAAATGTGTGAACATCCTCAATATTTCCATTCTAGTTGTTCCATTTCCATTAATCTAGCTACCCTGCCCATCACTTTCACATCTTTGTTTAAAAGTAATTGTTGACTGTTTGGTCCCATACAGATGGTTTTTTTTTTAAAGAAGTAGAGTACCCACAGTTGATATTCTTCATTTTGTCAGCCAATCTGTTATTTAGCTAAAAGGTGACCTCAGGGGTTAGTTTCAGTTCAAGGTTTACAGAGTATCTCAGGCAATAGTCTCGGGGAGTTCTACAGTCTCAACTGGTCCAGAAAGTCTGGGGTTTTTTCCTGGAAATTTGAAATTATTCAGCATATTTTTCTCCCATTCTATCAAGGTCCATCTATTGTGGCCCTGATCAGGATGGCCAGTAGTGGTAGCCAGGTACCATCTAGTTCTTCTGGTCTCGGGGTAGATGAGGTCGTGTAGACTATTAGTCCTGTAGACTAGTTTCTTCTTTGAGTCTTTGGTTTCCCTCTTTCTTTTTTGCACCAGATGAGTAGAGGCCAATAGTGGTCATTTAGATGGCCATGCGCACTTTTAAGATCCCAGACACTACTCACCAAACTAGGATATAGAACATAAACTTTATGAACTACACTATGCCAATTGACTGAGATGTCCCACAAGACTATGGTCCTAATCCTTCAAACCCAGTAAACCGAAAGGTGTTTGGCTGTGTCTAAGAAGCATCCCTAACTATGCCGCCATGTGCTTTATTATATATATATGTATGAATATATGTGCACACGGTCACATACAGGCATATACATATACATATGCATGCACCTATATACACACACATATATTTACATATACATACCTATACACATATATGTCTACATATGTACATATATACCCGCACATAGATTTTTTGGTTGTTATTGCTGTAGTTTCAAATTTATATATGCCATAGCAATTCCCAAAAGGTTCTTTTTTCTTAAGTACATTTTAGTGACATCATTTACTTTTGTTGAGCTATGTATACTTCACCCTCATTCCCTGTTACTTGCGTTGCGATGCATTTGAAGGTGGATCTAATAGGAGTTAACCTTCTAATAATCTGGAGAGGGGAAGAAACTGAGCTGAAAGCAAGGTCAGGCACGATCGCAAAATCAAGAGGGGAATTGGGACAATGTCAAAACAGCCCACAGCTGTTTTGTTCAATTACTACCTGGATATTTCCAAGGAAATTTTTCATTTTGCCTGATTATTCTGGATAATCACCGAAACATCCCTTCACTGGGGGCGTTTCTCCACTGAGGAAGACTTCAGACTCCACAGATTTGTTTCTTGTTTACTTAGATTGTTCAAGTTACCATTTGATGTTTGCTCCCCTCTCAACACTGTGGGTGAGTCATCAGAAAGAAGGCTTTTACTAACTGACAGAGCTGTCTTCCTTGCTCTGTGCTGACAAGAAGGAAAGAATACTGTCGGCAAAACCTGAGGCAGCTGCCTGTTTGTTTTCTTGGAGGACCCAAAGGTGAATATAAATAATTTAAAGTAGCATTGGTGATCTGATCTGTCTGTATCTGGGTGACTAAATTAAAGGAATAAAGCTAAGATTGAAGAAGGAGAAATTTAAAAAAAAAAAAAGTTTGAAGGAAAACATAAAATTTGATTTAACAAATATTTATTGAGCACCCCCAGTGTGCAAGAACTACCAAAAAAATCCTGTATTTACTCAGTGCTATGTATCACTAGGTAGTAAACAAACGGTTAACGTGCTCGGCTGCTAACCAAGAGATTGGATGTTCAAGTTCATCTAAAGGTAGTTCAGAAGAAAGACCTAGCAATCTACTTTTGAAAAATCAGCCATTGAAAACCCAGTGGAGCACAGTTCTACTCTGACAAACATGGGGTCACCATGAGTCGGGGTCAAATCAATGGCTACTGGATGGGTGTATCTCTATACAATTTAATCCTGAAAGGACACAATGCAATAGGTACAATTATTATTATCATTTGATAGATGAAGAAATGAACTAGTTTAGAGACGTTAGGAAAATTATTCTTAGTTTCATACCTAGAATATGGTAAAGGGGGGCCTTGACTCTGTGCTGGTCTGATTCTAAAGGTCATGTTTTCAATGACCGTGCTGACTGCTTCTCAACTAAGGGGCTCGTTACCAAAACCCATTGCTGTTGAGTCGATTTCAACTCATAGCAACCCTATAGACAGAGCAGAACTGCCCCATAGGGTTTCCAAGGAGCGGCTAGTGGAAGAGCTCGGCAGCTAACCAAAAGGTCAGCAGTTCAAATCCACTTGGCGCTCCTTGGAAACCCTATGGGGAAGTTCTGCTCTGTCCTATAGGATCACTATGAGTCAGAACCAACTTGATGGTACCTAACTACAAATACCACTACTACCTTTTGGTTAGCAGCCAATCTCTTAACCACTGAGCCATAGCTTCAAGGGCCTAATTAGGAGTTCACTATTTAGTGGTATGGGATGAGGAAGCCCTGTTAACAGCCAGAAGTGATTTAGGGTCATCAAGAGAGATTACCTGGAAGACTTGTCATTTGTGCTGGGATTAGAAGAAAGTATATGATTTAAAGGGGAGTAGGGGATGTCATCGTATGCCAAATAATGGATAGATTAAAG
>NW_004443958.1:5527679-5529761 GCF_000243295.1 Trichechus manatus latirostris
TATGTTGTTGTTAGGTGCCATCGAGTTGGTTCCGACTCATAGCAACCCTATGCACAACAGAATGAGGCACTGCCAGGTCCTGCACCATCCTCACGGTCATTGTTATGCTTGAGCCCATCGTTGCAGCCACTGTGTCAATCCATCTTGTTGAAGGTCTTCTTCTTTTTTGCTGATCCTCTACTTTTACCAAGCATGATGTCCTTCTCCAGGGGCTGGTCCCTCCTGATAACATGTCCAAGAACATGGGATGAGGGCTCGCCATCCTCGCTTCTTAGGGAGCATTCTGGCCGTACTTCTACCAAGAGAGACTTATTCGTTCTTTTGGGAGTCCATGGTATATTCAATATTCTTCACTGACACCGCAATTCCCTGGTGGCATAGTGGTTAAATGCTCAGCTGCTTACTGAAAGGTTGGTGGTTTGAACTCAGCGGCCACCTTGAAGGAGAAAGATGTGGCAATCTGCTTCCGTAAAAATTTTACACCCTTGGAAACCCTGTGGGGCAATTTTTACTCTGACTTATGGTGGCACAGTGGTTAAGAACTAGGCTGCTAACTAAAAGCTCAGCAGTTCGAATCTACCGGCTGCTCCTTGGAAACCCCATAGGACAGTTCTACTCTGTCCTATAGGGTTGCTATGAGTCGGAATTGACTTGATGGCAATGGGCTTGGTTCAATATGTATAATGTATATATAATGTTATATAATACATGTATTTTTTTTCTTTCACAGACTTGACTGGTTTACTTGGTTTCAGTGACTTGTGATAAAGAACAGGGCTGGAAGTCCGGAGATACGAGTTCAGTACAGTCTGTGCTATTTCTCAGTCTATAATTTTGCTCAAGTTTCTTAATTTCTCAGGGTCTCATGCTCCCTGTCTATACAGTGAAAGGGTTGGGCTAAGTATTTCTAGGATTCCTTTCCAGCTCTAAAATTCTTTGTTTGAATATAAAAACCCAGCCCACGTGTATTGTTGATTGATGACTCTATCCTCTCTTCTGGCACTGGTGCATACAAGCTCCGGCTGTTGGACTTAGTTGCTGTGTGTCTGTGGATTTACTTGCCCTTCTAGACTGTGCTCCCTGAGGGCAGGGCCAGTGTCTTCTACACCTTTATCTCCAGCATCTAGCCCATAGTAGATGCCCCATAAATAAATATTGCTTTTCCTGTATAATATTCTGTTTTGGATGATTCCGTATCAGTTTTTATTGGAAGGAATCACTCAAAACATGCCTTGCTCTTTATTATTTCGAAGTAGTTTATTTCTAGCTTGATAAAAAATCAACAGTTCATGTCCATTGGGGTTTAGGTTGTAGAACTGTTGTTAAAAGTTTTCATAATTACTATATACGTATCCTTTCAACAAGAAATCTCAAAACAACTTACTAATAAAGCTATTACTTCATATTTCAGGCTGAGGCACAAAGAGATCAACGACCTATTAAAGGTTAATGAATTATTCACTGATTGGGACTTGGGCTTCTGAGCCCCAGCATCATGACTTTGGAAATAAATGCAAAACAGGCAAAGGGAACAGTGTTAGAGATTCTGTGTACCCAGTATACTTAGCATAATCAGTTTCCCTGTGTCAGTTTTGTTACTGTTTATAAATAGGGATGCTGCCTCATGGGAAAAGAAAAGCTTCCCTCCTCTTTTTCCAGCTAGAATCAGGGTGATGCAACCTTCACAGTCTGCAAAGGCACAGATTTCATTTCAGCAGGCTTCTGAGAAGGCAGGAGCTCTCTGCAGAGGCAGCCGCTCCGGGGTTTGATCAGGGTTGAAAGTAGCCTAGGTTAGGTGTGATATGTTCCTCAGCCAGTCAGTCTGGCTGCATTCCTCATCAGAATCGTGTCTGAAAATCCTTTTATTTTCCCTTGACCCTGCTAGGTTGCTACCAAAAGGAATACACTCTAATTCTCCTCAGTCTGTCTGGAGAGATTCAGCACTCAGTCAAAGGAGTTTCACAGAAAATATTTTCAATAGTCTTGGAAGGGGGATGTATTGTGTACAAAGAAATGGGTCATGTTTAGCCCTTTCTGTGAGTGACTCAATGCTTTTGGAAATTTAAAATGAAATATATATAT
>NW_004443958.1:5529861-5536788 GCF_000243295.1 Trichechus manatus latirostris
ATATATATAGATATATATAAAATGTATGTGTATACATAGGAGTCCCTGGGTGGTGCAAATGGTTAAGTGCTCAACAATTAGTCAAAATATTGGCAGGTTAGAACTCACCCAGAGGCACATCAGAAGACAGGCCTAGCGATCTTCTTCCAAAAGGTTACAGCCTTGAAAACCCTATGGAGCAGTTCTACTCTGCACACATGCGGTCGCTATGAGTCGGAATCAACTCAAACGCAACTAATAACAACCTGTGTGTGTTTATGTGTGTGTGTTTAGGTACCACAGTGGCGTAAGCAGTGTGCAATCAGCTACTAACCTAAAGGTTGGCAGTTTAAACCCACCCAGTGATGCTGTGGAAGAAAGACCTGGTAATCTGCTCTCTCTCTCTCCATATGTACGTATATAGATACGGAAGTGTTACCATCACATCAGAAGATAAATCATAAATTTGTACAAGTTTGAGTAAGGCCACAGTACCTCACAACAGCTTGCATTTGGCAAAGGCTTGATTTAAGAAATATTCTTTTGTTACTTTCCAGCACAAATTAATTCAGATTAAGGAAATTATGCCTAATGAAGGTCCTAAGGGAAGTTCTTTCCTGAATAGAAAAGAATTTTTCAGAATTAGATTAATTGTATGGTAACATAGAACACATTTTCTTGGGGGTAGTTTAAAATTTGGCTCACCCTGCATTTTACCACCATTTAAAATATTCTTTTTACAATCTTATTTACACTTTAAAAATATGCCAAATTTGTGTCTAAGACAATAGTGTAGAAAGAAGCAAATTGTGTTCCTGGAAATAATATGCACTTTGGAATCAGATCTGGTTCAAATTTCAGCTTTTCCATTTGCTCATTGGGTGCACTTGGGGATGCTTCTTAACCTCTGGTAAACCCGAGATTCCTCTTCTGTAAGAATGGTGACAATAACACCTTCCCTGGGAGACTGTTGTGTAAATGAGAAAATATATGTGCAGTGCCTAGTAGCTGCTAGAAATTTAAAAAATGTTAGTTTCTATTTTTAAGCCAAGTCCCATACCAGTTTCCCCAAATGCCAAAATAATTGAGCTTGGGTTAAAAAAGGATATTTACCCTGAGTTAGGTATCTTTTTGACCACGCTTACTTTTCTTTCTGTGCTTTCCTCGTGGTGTCTGGGCATTTCCTGCATCTCCCATTATGCTGTAGTTGTTAGTTGCTGTAAAGTCTAGTCTGACTCATGGCAACCCCCGGTGTGCAGAGTAGAACTCCTCCATAGGGTTTTCAAGGCTGTGACCTTTTGAAAGCAGATTGCCAGACCTGTCTTCTAAGGTGTCTCTGGGTAGTCTGGAATTGCCAACCTTTTGTCTAGCAGTCAAGCACTGAACAGTTTGAGCCATCCAGAGACCCCTGCCATTACATTACTGTAATATATAGATTTCAGATGTGACTTGTAGTTAATTAGAAAAGAATAATTGGCTCTCTGTGTTCCTTTGGGGGAAAAATGTCAAATGATGATTACTAGAAAAGCTGTCAACTTCCTCTAACCTCCCCCCATTGATAATTTAAAGATATTCAAACTCATATAAATCAAATGGTAGCGACAGTCACGTATTTGGGGACTAGTATGCAACAATGGGCTCAAGCATAACAACGACTGTGGGGCTGACACAGGACCAGACGGTGTTTTGTTCTCTCGTGCCTAGGGTTGCTGTGAGTCAGAACCAACTCGACGGCACCTAAAAGTCACAAAAACAACATGATACCGTAAGGCATATTAACTTTTTCCCATTTCAATAAACTCCTTGTTTAGTTCCAATCAGTTGTGTGACTTGAAACAAAACGTTTGAATTCTCTGAGACTCCAGTCCTTCTACAACAAAATGAAAAGTAATTTATTACAGGAACTGAGACTAATAGCTGCAGGGAGCACACATACATTAGTGAAGCAAGTGGGTGAGCTGGGGACAGCATTAGTTGTTGACAATTCAAATTTTTTAAAAAATGTGGTCCACACAAAATATCTCTGTGGCCCAGTGACCTCCACTTTGGATAATCTTGTTGATTGCCTCCTGTTAGGATTGAAACCTCATCATAAACAGGCCCTGTCTATTATAAACAACTGTAATAGAGTCTCTGTCATAGAGCTGAACTTGTCTATTATTACTAGGTTTTTGGAAAATCAGAAATTCAGCATTTCCAAATGCTGGTGATCATCAAAGATATATTATATCTATACTCGAACCTAAGAGGGAGAATGATGAACGAAGAGTCTCTAAAAGGCCATTTTATGATCATGAACCATGTTTTGTTGCCTTCAAGAAGGAAACTTCAATTTGTTGGTATTGATGAGTCTCTGGAATTTTTCTCTGGACTTAGGAAGCTCAGCATTACAGATACAGATAACCAGCTTGCCCTGATCCTCCCTTCTTTGCCCAAATGGAGGTATTTTTAAATAAGAAAATATACATGAATTTGAACATATAATCCACTGTCCTATTTCCTGCAGTAGAGAAAAGGCAGGACCTATATTCTTTTACTGGCTTTATCACTGCCAGTAATGTTACATTTTAAGTGTTTTTTTTAAGTGAATACTTGCTCTTTAGTGATTAAATTAAAACCCGTGAATCTTTGCTGTGGATATTGTTTATATGCATATCATTACTCATGTCCTGAGACATAAGAGATTATAGGTAACAAAACACATCACCCCATCCTAACTCTATAACTCTAAGCAAATCACAATAACCAACGTGGGACAACATTTTTAACAAAGCAACATTTTAATATTACCATATTTTTACACAAATAACACACACCTTCTACATTTGTTTGCCAGCCTCCCCCTCCCCTGCCCACAAGGTATTTTCATAAGTGCTGCTATGCCAATTCTTTTCCTACATGTTGCTGTAAAAAAAAAAAAAAAAATTAGCATAGCATGCTTACAAAAATATCTCACTAGGATAGGGCACAGCTGACAAAATTAGAAGGTGAGTGTTATTTGCATAAAAATACAATACTTCTGAAGGAAATCTGTTTCATAAGACAAGGCAGGAGAATGCATTTTTGAAAGATACTTATTGGTAGCAAGTAAGAGAGGTCTAAGAAACTAATAAAGCTGCAATACAGCAACAATCACTTTATTATTAGATGCTAAAGAATATAAAGGAAGATTTATATCTTCTTTTAACTTCATCCTGAGACAGTTTCAAATTTAGTTGCTGGGTTGTTCTATAGTAAAGCCGAAGTTCAAAAGGAGGATCTCTTTCAACAGTCTTATGATGATTTAGAGTAGATTCAATCATCTTCTCTCTCCAGGAAGATTACTGACGTGAATAAAGAAGCAGCATGTATACTGATTTCATCCTCAGAGGGGAGGAGAGATGCTAAAAGCTCATTATGAATAAATGCATTTGCACGCATCCTACTTCACATTTAGAAACAGCATTTAGAATGTAAAATGTGGCATGGCTTATAATGTAATGAACAGAACTCTTAGAGCCTCAAGGCTGTTAGCATAAGCGAGCTATTCTCTAACTGCAAACTTAATACTCATCTTAAATAAATTTAAAATTTGCATGTGTATATGAGTAAGTAGTTTTTAAGTGAAAAACTGGATTCCTCTGTGTGTTTGGGATTTATATGAGGTATCTTTATTTTCTGAGTATAGCCCGTTATCTCCCACTCCAGCTCTTTTTATACCCTGATCTCCAGCTAAGAGAAACTATTCGCAATTTCCTACACACTACCTTTGCTTTAAGGAGCCCTGGTGGTGCATGGTTAAGTGCTCACTGCTAATGGAAAGGTTAGTGGTTCAAACCCACCAGCAGCTCTGTGGGAGAAAAAAACCTGGTGATCTGCTCCCATAAAGATTAACAGTCTAGGAAACCCTACGGGGCAGTTCAACTCTGTCCTATAAGGTCACTATGAGTTGGAATCGACTTGACAGCACACAACAACAACCTTTGCTTTACCCCCACTTGGAGGTGTTGATAAAACTTTTCCATATTTCTAGAATGCCTTTCCCACCCATTCTACATGCATTAGCCCTAATTATCCTTTTATAGTGTTGGTGACTGGCAGAAGAACAAACAAATCTGTCTTGGAAGAAGTACAGCCAGAATGTTCCTTAGAAGTGAGGACTTTGTCTCTTGTACTTTGGACATGTTATCAGGAGGGACTAGTCCCTGGAGAAGGACATCATGCTTGGTAGAGTAGAGGGTCAGCAGAAAAGAGGAAGACTCTCAATGAGATGGACTGACACGGTGGCTGCAGCAATGTGCTCAAGCATAACAAGGATCGTGAGGATGGTGCAGGACAGGGCAGTGTTTCATTCTGTTGTACGTAGGGTCGCTATGAGTCGGAATTGACTCAACGGCACCCAACAACAACAACCCGACAACAATCCTTCAAGGTCCAATTCAAATATTACCTCCTTCAGAGAACCTTCCCTTGTCTTCCTAAATGGAGTAGCATATCCCTTTTTGAACTCCCTTAGCTCTAATATATACATAATCGTGCCACTTTTTATTTTCGTCATAGGTATATATGTATCATGTTTCTTATTCCCCCTAAAAAAACAAACCTGTTGCCATCAAGTCTATTCCAACTCATAGCGACCTTACGCGTGCCGAAGTAGAACTGTGCGCCATAGGGTTTTCAAGGCTGTGACCTACGGGAAACAGATTGCCAGGCCTGTCTTCTGAGGCGCCTCTGGGTGGATTCAAACCACCAGCCTTACAGCTAGTAGTTGAGTGCTTAACCATGAACTCCTAAACAGTAAATAGCATGTCAAAAGTTAAAATAAAGTGACGTGATAATGAATGACTAGATGAGGGGCTACTATTTAAGCTGAATTCCAAATGACAAAAATGAAACAGCTAGCTATATGAAAATCAAGGAAAGAACATAATATTTCAAAAAGAGAGATGAGATACAGCAAATTTATAACACGATGAAGAATTATATAATATGTATCAGTCAGGGGTTAGGCAAGAAAGGAGAAATCATTCCAGATATTTCAAGCAGAAAGGAATTTAATACAGGCAATAAGAGGCTTAGAAAACCTTTGAAAGGGCTTTGGGATCAAAAGTCAGAGATATCCTCCTCTAAAACCAAAACAAGCAGATGCCGTTGAGTCGATTCTGAGTCATAGTTAGCCCATCCATGTGTGTCAGTGTAGAACTGTGCTTCATGAGGTTTGCAATGGCTGATTTTTTACAAAGCAGATTGCCATACCTTTCTTCTGAGGCACCTCTGGGTAGACTCAAACCACCAACTTTTCAGTTATTGCCAAGCATGTTAACCGTTTGCACCACCCAGGGACGCCTATCCCCATCTAACATTTGGAAAATCAGCACATATAAGAATCAAAGGAAACTGCCAACAAAATTCATAATTCTCAGGAGGACACTGTCTTAGTCATCTAGTGCTGCTCTAACAGAAATACCACAAGTGGATGGCTTTAATGAAGACAAGTTTATTCTCTCACAGTCAAGTAGGCTACAAGTCTAAATTCAGGACATCAGCTCCAGGAGAAGGCTTTCTCTGTCAGCTCTGGAGGAAGGGCCTCGTGATGCATCAGTCTTCCCTTGGTCTGGGAGCATCTCAGCCAGGAACCTCAGGTCCAGAGGATGCGCTCTGCTCCCGGCACTGCTTTCTTGGTGGTGTGAGGTTCCCATGTGTCTCTGATCACTTCTCTGTTTTACATCTCAAAAGAGATTGGATTAAGACACTATTCAATCTTGTAGACCTCATCAGTATGACCTCATCATAGTGATAGAGTTTACAACACATAAGGAAATCACATCAAATTACACAGTCATACAATACTGGGAATCATGACCTACACATTTTTGGGGGGAGCATAATTCAATCCATGACAGACACCCAGGAGCAAATATGAGTGATATTGCAACATATTTGTATGCTGATGGAAATGATCCAGGAGATGGGAAGAAATTGCTGATGCAGAGAAAAGCATAAAATTTCAGATGTATAGACCTTGCAAGGCCACAGGGCAAGGGACCCAGAGCATGAGCGGAGGGGTTGGTCTTTGATGGGAGTGCGGCTACTTCAGCTGGGGTAATACAAGGGAAGGCAGAGGCATGATACATATATACCTATGATGTAAAATAGAAAGTGGCATAACTGTGCATATATAAAGCTATGGGAGTTCAAAAAGGCATATGCTACTCCATTTGGGAAGATAAAGGAAAGTTTTCTGAAGGAGATAATATTTGAATTGGACCTTGAAGGATAATCAGAACTTATGCATGCAGAATGGGTGGGAAGTGCATTCTAGGAATACAAGAAAGTGTTATCAACAGCTCCAAGTGGGGGTAAAATAAGGGTTGTTGGTGTTGTGTGCTGTCTAGGAATAGATACAGGAGGCATTGTGTGTTTTGGGGTGGGGAGATCAAAGTGTTCCTCTCTGGTAAATTCCATTCTTTTCCTTCAATTGTGTGTGAAGCAAAGTCGTAAGTTGACAGTATAGTGTGGGAAAGGAAAAGTGCAGGGATTTATGGTGAGGGAAGAAATTATGAAATAGTCATTTTGGAGAGTGGAAAAACTAGGGAAGTGATATAAAACTTAACAGCAATGTTCAGTACCCACTTGATGTTTGAAGTTATGATTCTACGGTAAGATCAATCATTGACAAGTTGTTTTTTTTTCCTCCACAAATATTCACCTCCTGGAGTGCAGGCAAAAATTGATATATAGTTTGGTTTAATTAGAGTCCCTGGGTTGTGTAAATAATTAATGCACTCAGCTAATAACCAAAAGCTTGGAGGTTTGAGTCCACCCAGACGAGGTGCCTAGGAAGAAATTCCTGGTGATCTACTTCCAAAAACTCAGCTATTGAAAAACCTATGGAGCACAGTTTCACTCTGACACACATGCAGTTGACATGAGTTTGAGTCAACTTGACAGCAGCTGGTGGTTTAGTTT
>NW_004443958.1:5538711-5562050 GCF_000243295.1 Trichechus manatus latirostris
TGAAACGGAAGAGCCACTGAATGGGAGCAGCCTGGATGACTTAGTCACAGCAGGGAGGAACCCTGCTCTGGGGTCACATAACTCCCACCAGATCTCGAATGACTCAATGGCAATGAGTTTTACTGAAGGAGGCCGGTGGCCTGACGGTTAAGTGCTCATCTAACCTGCTCAGTGGCTCTCTGGAAGAAAGACCTGGCGATCTGCTCCCATAAAGATTACAGTCTAGAAAACTCTATGGGGCAGTTTTACTCTGTCACCTGGGGTTTTTGTGAGTTGGAATCGACTCAGGGACACCTATAACAACAACAAGGCTTTATTGAGTTAATTTGTTTCTGCAGCATAACATAGCTTATCCTGCCTCATATAGAAGCTATTTTTTGGTGGTGGGGAGGGCATGTGGTTGGTAGAAAATGATCTTTCTGGCACACCAAATTGTTGGATTGAGAATGAGACTCAAATTAGAAATGATGCCAATTAAGGAAGAAAAACAAAATTGAATGGAGAAAATGCTTTGGAGAAATTTTGAAATTTCAGAAACTTCATAGAACATGTCACGTATGGTATATAAGAAGACAATTAAAAAGCACCATCTATATGTCAGGTAGGAACTTCATATCTCAGGATATTAGAATATTTTATTAGAGCTGACCTTATCCCAGACTTTAGAATATTAGGTACGAAAGAGTTCTCAAAGGTCATCAAGTGTGACCTCTTCATCTTACTAATGAAAACATCTGAGGCTCAGAGCAGTTCAAAGAGCTTCCCCTGGTGACTCAGCAATGCAACTCAGAGGCAGAGCTGAGCTTACATCTCCTATCTGTGATCCCTCAGCCTAGCATTGCTTTCCTCCCACGCTCAGGAGGCCTTTTCCATTATGAAGACTGCATGTGATATCCGCATGCTCTGAAAGAGTTAAAGTGGCTTCCAAAGGGTTATTATTTTTAAGTTCTGCAGGAAGCCAAGCTGGCTAAAAGCCATCAGAGTATTCGATCCTTCTTAAGGGTGCTCATCCAGAAAAGGTTAGAAGATGAAAGTTATACAGAGAGAATCTCAATAAAATATTTATAGGGGGAAAAGAAAAGAATTCTAGCTACTCAATTGAGAATTTACATAAGTCTTTAGAGTATTGAAGCCAGTAAAGTCAGCAGTTCTCCCAGGAGAATAACGGGATCATGCCTTAATTCTTTTCATTTTTTAGTTTTGAAGTTCTATCACCAGCTGTATCTGAATGAGTCAGCAGAAAGTGAATCTTATTACAGAGCTGATCTGTGAAATGCACGGTATTTATCACATGGTGATTACCTATCTGTTTGGAACATTTTTTAATGTTTTCTGCAGTGCCCAGCTTTTTCTCTTCCCTGGTTTTCCCTGCATTCTTAAGGAAATAGTTCTAAGGCCCCTCCATAAACTACCAAGAAATTCTTATCTTCCATCAAGAACGCAAGAGATTTTATAATTCAGAATAATACAAAAGGTGCTATTTCCATATTTTTCTCACACTTTATCAGATTTTCATGAACTTCTGATTAATTTAGGTCTTTAGGATAACAAATGTCTTGGATGTAAAAGATAAAAGAAAGCAAAAAATAAAATAAAAAACAGCCAGTGGTTACAAATATTCTTTCTGTGAAGTTTTAATATAACCAGGAGGTGTATCATAATTAACAGAAAGGTCTTAGCAACCCTACAGGATAGAAAACTGCCTCATAGGGTTTCCAAGGCTGTAAATCTTTATGGAAGCAGACTGTTACATCTTTCTCCCGAGGAGTGGCTGACGGATTTGAACCACCAACCTTTCAGTTAGCAGCCAAGCATTTAACCACTATGCCACCGGAGCTCCTTTTTAACAGAAAGCAGTGAGTTCCCAGGAGACTCTGCAGTAAACGTTCTAAGTACATGTAAATTTCGGTTTTTTGTTTCAGCTTTCTCGTTTGGTTTATCATGAGTTTAATCAATGAAGGAATTTAAATTAAGAGGAAAGGGAAAAATTAACCTCTTTTGCCATCATTACACCTAGAATTTCCAAATCACTGCACACTGCTCAATGCCTGAGATTCTGACTGAGGCAACTGCTCTCTCTAAATCAAACAGGGACATGTATTGAGAAAACCATGTTCAACCCTACACCAGCAAGACCGCATCTGCTTATGGAAATAAATCTAAGAGCAAAAGATGTGTTTCAGCCATATTCTTCATTCTCAGAAATGTTGCTACCACAGTAAAAATAATGAAGGAGAAAGGGGCACATGTTTCAAGTTGGGATTATACAAATTTGTATTACACCCAAATGTGGCAAGTGGCGCAGTGGTTAAGAGCTCGGCTACTAACCAAAAGGTCTGGAGTTCAAATTCACCAGCAGCTCTTTGGGAACCCTATGGGGCAGTTCTACTCTGTCCCATAGGGTCTCTATGAGTCAGAATCGACTTGACAGTGGGTGGCAAACCAAAGGGGACATGCTCTATCATAACTGCCCAGTGGCTACAAAAATCAGCTGAATCTGCCTCAGGGGAAGCCTGGTTCTCCAAGTGTGGCCAGATTTTCTGACTTTGAAGAGCCCCAGAAATTGGGAATTTTGTGTAAAATCTCTCAATTTTTCAATGTTAGCTACTAATTTTTTTTTTAAAGTTAAACAATATGACTCAAGCAAAACTCATTGGTGGGTCCACTTTAGTCAGGGAGCTACCACGTGAAACTTCAAATTCGGTGCATGTGAATAGCCGTCTCATACCTGCAAGAAGTGCCTTCTCTTCCTCACCCCCTTCTTTCACAGATCACTCAGCTCCTCCAACTGCGATTTTATTTTTAATGCAGCTTTATTTACAAAGGAGCTCTGTTTCCAGAGGTTTCACTCTACTTCAATGAATTGTAATGAAAGGACGGCTGCCAGAAAATTTAATCAGCTTTGTGGGTGTGATATTCCTACTGAACAGAGGAGAGACACTGAGCAATATTCACCTGCAAACTACTTGGCTTATCCATTTTTTTTTTTTTTTAATACAAGTTACTGTTTCTTGATTAAATAAGCCTGAGCAATAAGCCTTAACACAAATAACCATACTTGATTTATGGTGCAATAAAGGGATTCTGTCTCCAATCAACTCATTTATTCTACTAAGAGTTAGGGAGCGATCCCTTTTTAGATGTAAGGTCTGAACTTTGAAAGGAATTGCAAGTATCTCTTCAATAATGATTAAATTATTCTGCATTAGAAAATCCAGCTTATTTTGGGTGTTTCTACTAAATGTTAGTAACCATTAAGTTAAGACTTAATGGAGTCCCTGGTTGGTACAAACAGTTAACACAGTCGACGGCCAACCAAAAGGTTGGAGGTTTGAGTCTACCCAGAGGCTCCACGGAAGAAAAAGACTGGTGAGCTACTTCTGAAAAATCAGTCATTGAAAACACTATGGAGCACAGTTCTACTCTGACACACCTGGGGTCACCATGAGTCATTGTCAACGTGACTGGCAACTGCTTTTAGCTGGTAAAGACTTAATAATAAGAGCTAATATTTATTGTGGATTTATTATGTTCAAGGCACTGTATTAAGTTCCTTCAGGTATGATTATTAATAGTCTCATTTTACAGGTGAGATATTGAGGCTTAGATAAGTATTGTGTCTAGTGCTTGGACATATGTTCGAATTTGCTTGGCCACAAATCTTATATTCTTATCCCTTGTGCAATTCTATTTCCCATAAAACTTTTGAATATTTACCAATTAAATAGTTAGAAATATTTCATAGTTTTATTGTGCATTGCTTTGATTGTTGGCGATAGTAAGCATCTTTATATATGGGTGAATGGCCACTGTGTTTTGCCTTCTGTGATTTGCCTTTTCTTCATTTCTTACCTCTTCTTAAAGACATCATGCTTGGTCAAGTAGAGGATCAGTGAAAAAGAGGAAGGCTCTCAACGAGATGGATTGACACAGTGGCTGCAACAATGAGCTCAAACATAACAATGACTGTGAGGATGGCGCAGGACTGGGCAGTGTTTCATTCTGTTGTTGATAGGGTGGCTATGAGTTGGAACTGACTCGACGGCACCTAACAACAACAACTTCTGTATTTACTCATTGTTTTTGTCTCATTGACTTACAGGGTTTCTTTAATCATTATTAACTTCTTGTATGTTAGGTATGTGGCAAATATTTTTCACTAGGCATTTACATTTTAGCTGTGTATATGGCTACTTTGACCATCAAAGGTTTTTAATTTTTGTGTAACTAAGTCTTTCAGTGTTTTCTTTTGTGGCTTCTGGGTTTGCTTCATGCTTAGAAAGGCCTTCCCCGTTCCAAGATATAAAAAAATGCTTTCGAAACTTTCTTCTGGTATTTTGCTGAGTCTCTCTGATACCAACCCTATGCATCTAGCCTTATAGCCAATATTACGGGCAGTAAAACACATTGGTGAAGAACACACAATCTAGAACCTTCTCTGGTTCATATTCTGGCTTCCCTAACTACTAACAGTATGATCTTGAACATCTGGGAAAGGCGGTAGTAACAGTTCATACTTAAGTTGTTAGAACTAATAAACTCATTCATATGAAGTACTTAGAATGGTATTCCGTAAGTATTAGCTATATGTAATAGCACTGAACATCATTTATCTCTGTAAGCCTAGCCCAAGCACAATTCCTGGCATATAGTTCACACTCAGCAAATAAAAAATTAATTCATTCCAAATATGTTTTTCCCATTCTGCTTTTTCATAAATTATTTATGACTAAACCTGTCTGGCCACAGTCCCCATAATCATTTCAGCAACTCTTAGCATAAATAGTTGTTTTGATTCTCAGTCAGTCTTGAGGCTCTTTGATGCAACATGTGAAATAGCTTTGCAGTAAGATTTAAACCAATCTATGGAAGGTTAAAATGTGGCCTTTCCTCACAGTAACCAGTCATGGCCACAATTCTTTGGAAGGCAATGAACATTTGTTATCCTGAAAGTGTAAATAAGGACCTTACATCTTTTTCTTTCGGGTTTTATTGATGTATTTTTATTTCACGGCCTCTAACCAGTAGTTCCACCATAATTTGCATTGTTACTGGGAAGAACTACTCATTTTTTGGCAGCCATAATTCAGAAACTGAACTATGGTATATGGGAAGTTTGTTCTTTGCCCTGAAGGATCTTAGAGATTAACAAGAAGAAAGAGAATGAAATTGAAAAGACATAAAAATACAAAATCCCAATGCACTATCTATGTGACAGAGCCACTCAAGTTATTCAGAGAACTGAAGCCAGGAATTATGGCAACATACTACTCATTTTATCTGATACCTTCCTTCTGATCCATATCTACACTGTAGAGACTGAACTGATTGCCTTAGCTCCATCTGCCTTTCACTTCCCATAAGCCCCTAAAGCTGGAAAAGATGGGCTTTTTGCTTTTGCTGCTATCTGTACTTTCTAACCAGGGTGGCAAACCTAATGGTCCAGCCATTACAGGATAAATTCCATGTATCCACTAGACTTTGTTCTTCTTACTAATAGAATAGAATGTAGAAAATTCCTTCTTTCTCACACATCCTGACCACAGGCTTATTTCCCTATAATTTCTATTTTGAATGTCAGAGATGAGTATTAAATATTAACTTATTCTTTCTCAATTCTTTCCAGTGGCAACAATTTTACTTTCTTTTGGTATATGGGGGCCTCAGACTCACTAGGGAGAAGGACACGAACCTGAAAATGATGCAAAAGAGGAAAGTGTTATGGAAGATGTTGTCCTGACTAAGAATGTACAGTGGTTTTGAGGCAACCGTGAGATATGTATGCTGTGTGAGGTAGACAATAGGTGGGTTTGCTTGGCTGAAAACAAAGAAGGTCAAGTAGGTCAGAGCAGAGTTGTGGGAAAAGCAATTTGATAAGGACCTTGAAGTCAATGAGGAGGCATTTGACGTTTAATTTGATGGAAATCCAGAGCTTTTAATCCTGTCCGTGAAGAGGGGTTTTCTGATCAAAATGACACTTTGGAACAAGATTCTTGTACTTCATATAAAAAATGAGGTATGTATTGTAAGGGTAAAAGGAGACCTGATAGCACAATGGTTAAGCACTCAGCATGGCTTTTACACTTTCGGGGCAACAGGTAGTCCCCGGGTTACGAGGGTCCAATTTACTTACATGAAACCTGTGGTTATGCATCAACTCCCATAAAGCCTATTATATTAAAAATCCGAGGTACATACAATGGTTCATAATAACAAACGGGTACTACTTTGTGGTGCACATCAAAACATTATTATTATTACTGTATTATTGTGTTTAAGGATCCCTGGTGGCACAGCAGTTAAGAGCTCAGGTCTAACTAAAAGGTCAGCAGCTCAAATCCACCAGCCACTCCTTGGAAACCCTGTGGGGTAGTCCTACTCTGTCCTATAGGGTAGCTATGAGTTGGAATCAACTCGATGGCAACAGGTTTTTTTTTTTTTGTTATTATGTTTAAAATATTTTAGTGTATCTTGAAGTGTTTCTTTAATATTTTCATGCATAGAAAGGTACACTCTATGCTGCATACTAAGACAAACATTTGACTAACTGATGTTAGCTACAAACCGTACCTAACTGTTCTGACTTACGTACAAATTTGACTTAAAGACAGACTTAGGCAGAGAACTTGTTTGTAATCCAAGGACTGCCTGTATAGGCTGCTAACTGAGAGATTGGTGGTTCGAACTCACCCAGCAGCTCTGCAGGAGAAAAAACTGGCAATCTGGTAAAGATTAACCAACGTTCGTTTCCATCGAGTCAATTCTGACTCATCGAAAATATGGGAGGAGAAATACATTCAGAGAAGAAAATGAGGAGTTTGGTCTGGGATACTGTATTAGTTTCCTAGGCCTGCTGTAACATATTACCACAAACTTGGTGGCTTAAAACAACAGAAATTTATTCCCTCACAGTTCTGGAGGAGAGAAGTCCCAAATCAAGGTGTCGGTGGGTTTGGTTCCTTCAGGAGGCTCTAAGGAAGAGTCCAGTTCATGCCTCTCTCCCAGCTTCTATTGGCTGTCAGCAATCCTTGATGTTCCTTGGCTTGTAGATATACCACTCTAATCTCTGTCTCTTTCTTCACATGGACTTCTCCCCTATTTTACTGTGTACTTTCTTCTTTTCTATCTCTTATAAGGACATCGCTCATTGGATTTAGGGTCCACCTTAATCCAGGATGATCTTGTCTCGTTATCTTTACCTTAATTACATCTGCAAAGAACCTTATTCCAAAAAAGTCAAATTCTGAGGTACCATGTGGACATGTCTTTTGAGGGACCACTATTCAACCCCCTTCAGACACTTTGAAGGCAGTGGAAGTTTAGTGGTAGAATTCTCACCTTCCATGTGGGAGAACTGGATTTGATTCCCAGCCAACGCACCTCATGTTCAGTCACTACTTGTCTGTCAGTGGAGCCTTGCGTGCTGCTGGGATGCTGAACAGGCTTCAGTGGAGTGACCAGACTAAGCTGGACTAAGAAGAAAGGCCTGGTGATCTACTTCCAAAAACCAGCCAATGAAACCCTATGGATCACAACAGTCTGATCCTGTTGTGCACAGGGTCTCCGTGAGTTGGGGGCTGACTTCTGGTTTAGTTCCCCAAACAACTGATTACAATTGGTGCTTTTATTTCCATTTACACATGGAGAGCAAGATCCAAGAACTAAGTAATGATGGGTGCAGGATTTGAGCTTACATCAGTCTGACTCCAAGGTCCTGTTCCTTTTCTTCACTGTTTTCTTTGTAACATTTCAAGAAGGGGAAAATCTCAGGATGGAGAAAATGATTTAAAATTCTATTTCAGTGACTGTGAGTTGCTTACTCAAATTCACTGTCACGTTTTTCTCTTCTAAAAGAATGTTTTTGGAGGTGGTGACGTGCCAAGCTTTAAAAGAATTTTGTCCCAGCTCTCCTTGCAGATTGGACTGACTATATGGCAGAGCAGTGACCAAAGAGATATAAGCAGAAATTGTCAGATGATGTTACCCAAGAATCTCCTGAAAAAGAAGCCTGTCTCAGTTGGAAAATGCCCTTTTGCTTTTTTCCACGTCCTCCTCTTCCTTCCAGGCATGTGGACCTGATAGCTGGAGCTGAAGTGAATACTTTTTGACCATGGGGAAACTCTTTGACTGGAAATCTAGTACTAAACAGGGAGGAAAATAAAGATCAAAGGAGCCTGCGTCATTGATGCCACTATGGAGTTCTGCACTAGCCCCAGAATTGCTCTCCTCAGTCTTAGCAATATGATGGAGAAAGAGCCCTGTATCTTGTTTAAATTGCTGCTTTTCTGGACTCTATTACAAGCAGTCAAATAAGTGCCCAAGACAGTGGTCCCTTACCACAGCCTCTGAGACAGAAGCAAATGATTAGAGAACACATGTGGATATAGATAATACAGGGGCAGGAGGGAGGACAGTTAAGGGAGATTAAATTCAATGGCTTTAACTTTTAGGATGAAGTAAGAGGCAGCATCTGCTGAGATTGAGTGTAGTAGGGCTTGGAGGAGGAAGACTTTTAATCACTTTAATGGTGTGCTAAAATAAAATACTGTACTAACTGCTGATCTAATGTATCTTGCCTACTTTGTGCTATAAACTGTCTTTTTTAAAAAAATTGCATAGCATTTCTCCCTTTCTGAACATAAAGAACATTTGGTTTTTTAGTTGTGCAGACTAATTCCATTTGGGAAGTTCATCATGAACGTTTCAATTTTTCAGTAGTAATAATAATAACCTGCAAGGTGGTTCGACCTGAAGAACATTCTTCCTTTTTTATACTTCAAGAGAGCTACTAGAACCTTATTTGACCTCAAAAAAAAAAAAAAAAGATACATATTGGTGGCAGAGCTAATTCAACAGAAGCAACTCCATCTACCTTTTAATATTATTTTGACACCAAAAAAAAAAAAAAAAATCTTCAAAGTGGATCCGGAGGCAGTCAAACAACAAGTGAAACTTTGGGGTAAACATTTGCACTTACCTGAAACAGCCTCTCCTCCATCAGCTTTAAAGAAAGTGTTTGAGATAAAATGATTTCTGGGAAATTCTGTAAGGTTTGCTTCCCTCCTCCCCCTTTCTGAGGTGTTTAATTAATTTCCTTAAGTCAATTTTTCACAGTGTACCTGGAATAATCAATATCCTTAGATTGTTATCACTAGTTTCTTGGCTATGGTCCCTAAATTCATTGCGTCGTGATTTATGCTCAGGCATGGGTAGCTGTGGGATGAATTTTTATTTTTATCAGGACTAGCTTTAATTATATGATCTCATGGTATTTTTATTTTCCTAGCCTGGATTCATATTCTTAGGAAAACCTCCTTTCAAAAGGAAATGCTTTTGTTCTCCAAAGTATTTTATTAGTGATAATTCAACCTGAGATTTTCCTAAATTTTAACTTATGATGCATTAAAATAATGTCACCTTATGATACATTGAAACCATATGAGAGAATCACTGCAAAATCTACAGCATCATTATCAAACAACAAGATGCTACACATACATAAATACATTTGCTGAGGCTGTAAAAGGTAAATGTTAAGATGACTTGGTCCATCTTGACTTTAATATGTCAATATTACTTGTTTGCATGTATGTTTTTCCTAGTCCTCAGTGAGCTACTAGAAAGCAAGGACACTGTCTGGGTCATCTTTCACGCCTCAGTATTAAGCAAAAACAATTACCATTGCTGTTATGGATCAAATTGTGTCCTCCAAAATGTTGAAATCCTGGCCCCAATACTTGTGTATGCAATGTAATGTAATCACTTTCCATAATGCAATCTAATGTAATGTGATTGGTCAATCAGTCGATGTCACAGCAGTAGAGGGTGGATCCTAAACCTAATCACTTCTGAGTTATGTAAAGAGAAACACAGACACAGAGAAAAGTGCACACAGGAGAAGACAGGTGCCATGTGAAAGTCATCAAGGAACCAAGGAATGCCTGGGGCTACTGATAAGGAAGGAATCCACATGATCAAAAACTGGATTTGGACTTTTAGCCTCCAGAGCTGTGAGAAAATAAAGGTCTGTTCTTTAAAGCCACCCACTTGTGGTATTCGTGTTAGAGCAGACTAGGTAAGTAAGACAATGATATAACAAGTTCTCATAAATATGTGTTGAGTGAACTAAAAACGATTGAATAAATAGATGTCTAGCACACAATTCCTTCAACAAGCATTCTTGTGTATCTACTATGAGCTAGATACAGTGGTAAGCACTGGGAATGTGATCGAAGACTAAGAAGCCATAGGCTCTACCCAGACCTCACAGACAAATGCGTAAATACTTACATGCAACATCATGTGATTAGTTGTCCGATACAAAATGCAATGGGAGGGTTTATTAGGAAACCAGTGGAAGTCACATTGTCAGAATTTGGAGGCTGATGAGATGATGAAATACAGGGAGAATAAAGAATCAAGAATGATCTTGAGGTTTGTGGCTTAAATTAGTAGTGATCAGTGGTGCCATTAACCAAAATAAACAATACAGAAAGAAAAACAAATTTAGGAGAAAAGATGCATTCAGTTATGAACACATTGAAGTTAAGGTTGTTACGGTGGAGATGTACAATAGGAAGCAAAATGTGAATCTCTAGAGAGTCCTGGGCTAGAAATATAAAGCAGAGCAGCATTAGCCCATAGAGTGTATTTCAAATTGTGGCAACGAAAGAACTAACTCAGGAGGAGCATTAGAGATAAAAGAAAAAGCAAGAATGACACAGCACCAGTCTGCTACCTCTCTTCTATTCTTGGATCGGATTCTAGTGTTGTTAGTTTCTGCAAGACCCAAGTAATATTCTAGCTTACCAAAGACACCTACATGACCACCAACACCCATGCCACTCTCTCTCCTCTGGGGGGTTGTGCATACCATGACTTTCTAATTAGATTTGTAAAACATACAGAGCATGCTTCTTTTTGCCTCTGCATCTAACAGTGCTTTGCATAGATCAGTACTATATAAATGTTTGCGGACAAAAATGATAACTGTTCGTCACCATCAGTTAGATCATGAAAGCTAATAACTGACAAGAAGCTTTAGCAGAGAGAACACAAAAATCAGTCATCCCAAACATTTTGTTTAAGGAAAAAAAAAAAAAGTATTCCAAATTCTCCATGTTTCTGACCTCTGCAACAGCAGCAGCAACCACATGAAAGAAACC
Organism: Trichechus manatus latirostris; assembly: GCF_000243295.1. Lineage (NCBI taxonomy): Eukaryota > Metazoa > Chordata > Mammalia > Sirenia > Trichechidae > Trichechus > Trichechus manatus. The sequence continues at coordinate 5,549,877 of NW_004443958.1, forward strand.
AAGTATTCTTTTTTATGATTAATTTTATAAAAGTTCCCAGCCAGGAAGCCAGGTTTTTCCCTTAAGACAGAGTCTATTATACAACTCCAAATTCTATATGGAAATGCAGTGAGTAGAAGAACTCTTTCTGGTTATACTTATTCACATATCTAAATTTAATTAAACCTTCAATCACTTTCCCTGGAACTGAAATCATGAGATGAGATTCAATGATTTGTAATTTCTGGAATCTCCTTTCCTTTCTCCCTTTTTTCCCTGACGGATGCAGCATTGCCACCCCCACCCCCCAGTCTTCGGAGAGAGTTGCTGTTTATTGAGAGGACATATTGCATCCTTGCTGGCAGTGCCACTATTTCACAGTTTATTTCCTTCAGAATTCTCGGATGAATACCAGGGAATACTAGTGATTTACTGTACTTGAGTTCATCAAAGTTACTCAAGAACTGCGTCCTCGGAGACTATGACACAGCTGAATTTCCCATAGAGAATAATTGGGCTATAGGAATGTAGGAATTTCAGCCTCCACTCACCATGTTAGAGCATATTACCAAAGTTAAGATTTTCTTTCCCCAAAATGTGGCATCTTCTGTGATCTTAGGGTATAGTTTACTATATATATATATTAGAGAATATAACTTCATCTTACTTAATGGAGATTTTATGTTTACATATTTACAAGCCAAAATGCCCTGGTTTGTTTCCAGTTCAGGCCCTTGCCCAGTGTTCAGATACTACCCTCAAATTGGGGAGGAAAATTCACTTTACTTTGGTAGTAACAGCTTCCAGGATCTAGCAGGCTCCAGGACTTTTAGAATGATGGCAACAACTCTTTGCTCAAGTTGGATAGTGATGTGGACATAAGTTTTTATCTGTCAAGCATCCATTTCCCTTTCTTTTGAAAGCAACACCTCAATGTCTTGAGATGGTCACTGCCATCCCTACTTTTAGTCTATGTACTTCAAATGGAGTTGACCCCACTGTCTGGCTCTAGATGGGGGTAACCTGAGATTGGCCAACCAAAGCACTGCACTGCCCTGGCCACAGTGATTTACTTAGGGATGGGCCCATCACTCAAACCAGGCTAGTAACTCTCAGTCCTGGTTCTCTGTTTGGACTATCTCCACACAGCCTCCAGAGTAATTACTTTAAAGGGTCATATCATGTCCCTTGGCTGTCCTCCAATAACTTCTCATTGCATCCAAGATTAAATCCAAACTTTTTACCATGGCCCATGAAGCCATCATGATCTAATTCCTACCTGTCTCATTTATCCTTCGATGTGCCACACACTTTCCCTAGATCATCACATAGATGACTTTTTCTTATAATAATTCATGTCTTTAGTCAAATGTTCCCTCTTCAGATAGGGCTTTCTAGATGTCCAATAAAACCATCAGATTCACTCTCTACTGCATTATGCTACATATATATTATCGTTTTCACGCTAATTGCTGGGACCTAAATTATTTTATTTGTTGACTTCTTTGTTGTCTCTCCCATACCACTAGTATGGAAACTCTTTGAGAGCAAGGACATTAATTATCTAGTTCCTCACTGTACCAAGAACAGTGTCCCTACATAGCAGGCTCTCGGTAACTATTTGTTGACTGACTGAGGAGCCCTCTTTCTGCTAGGCTGTCTGAACTGGCAGGATATAAACCAGAAGCTGCTAGTGGCAAACTGCCAGCTAGCAAGACCAGCACAGGGGAAAGGAGAGCTGAGAAATGGAGAGAGACGATTCCCAGTAGTATAGCCTAAGCCTGATACCCTGGAATGTTGGTTATACAAGCCAATAAATTATCCTGTATGCTTAATTCACTTTGAGTTAGGTTTCTGTCCCTTGTAACCAACAGAGTCCTGTCAGGGAAGTATGTGATAGTACTTGTAAAGAGTAAAATACTCAAGTAAGTACTGTATTCTTGTATAACATCAACTTTTTATCACTTATACCATGTATTCTTTCTATTTTTCTGTCTTTGACCAGAATTTTAGTTATCTGAAAGAGTTAAAGATCTTACCTGAAGATATTCAGGTAATTCAGTAGTGGAAAGCTATTTGAGAATTTTGTGTCTATAAAACACAACCCATGTATTAAGACAGTCAGAATAACTAACTTTACCACTATTGTCATTTTTTTTTTAAATTGTTGTTTTTAGTTTAAAAGGTGAATTATTTGGGGATCTCTCCTTCTAGATATGATAGAGCAACCGTACTGGACCTGCTCTTCCACCAAAAACAACTATAAAATTTTAAAAGATAATTAATAAAAATAAATAAAATAGATGAAGTATACTAAGCACCTGTTTTCAGGCATTAAACAATAGGTGGTATAGTGTTGCAATCTTTGAGAGAAGGTAAACACACAAGATAGGGCCATGGTAATGCCATGGTCACCCCATCTTTCTCCTTGCTACAAAATAGGGAGAAGAAACCCAAGCAAAGTGTGTGTGTTGGGGTGGTGGTGGGGTCTTACTAAGCTAAAGGGGCAGAGATCGGAGTTTTGGTTTCTAAAGCAGTTGGAATTTGTAGGGCTGGACAACCTGAGAAGAGGGAGCTACAGGAGAATGGGGTGAGAATGAAGACTGCATAGGGATTCAATAATTACATAAAATATAAATGGACTAAATACTTCAATTAAAAGGCAGAGATTATCTGATAGAAAGTTAAGACACGATTATATGCCATCTGTAAGAATAAGCCCCACTACTTAAGTTTGAGGAGTCCTGGTGGTGCAGTGGTTAAGAGCTTAACTGTTAACCAAAAGGTCAGCAGTTTGAATCCACCAGCCACTCCTTGGAAACCCTATTGGGCAGTTCTCCTCTGTCCTATAGGGTTGCTATAAGTCAGAATTGACTTGATGGCAATGGTTTTTTGTTTGTTTGTTTGTTTAAGTTTACTTAAGAATGGAAAGTGAGGTGGTGAGGCAATAGCTTATAGTGGAGAAACCTGAGAAACACTGCTTCAGCCAGGTTATCAAGGTTAACATCAAGAGTGATAAATCATGCTGATAATAATGTACCCTTGATATAATGTCATGAGAATGACATTTAAGTTCTGTGAACTTCCTTCAAAAAACCCATAAGCCCAGACTAATCGTGAGAAAAATACCAGACAAATGCTTACAGAGGAGCATTCTTTGAAATACCTGGCCAATACTACTCAGAACTGTCAAGGTCAACAAAAACAAGGAAAGTCTAAGAAACTGTCACAGCTGAGTCTAAGGACACATGACAACTAACTATAACGTGGTGTCCTGGATGGGATTCTTGAACAGAAGAAGAACATTAGATAACACTAAGGAAATCTAAATAAACTATGAACTTCAGTTAATAATGTATCAATATTATTTCATTAATTATAATAAATGTACCATACTAAATGTAAGATGCTAATAATGGGGGAAACTTGGTGTAGGGTATATGGAAACTGTCTGTACTATCTTCTCAATTTCTCTGTAAATCCATAATTCTTCTAAAAAATAAAGTTCATTTTAAAAAGAGACTATTTAATACTGGTTGTTTTATAAAGCTTCTTCTATGGTACTTCTGATACTTTGGTATATTTTTTCCATCGGAAAATGGAAGTAAATACTCATATTTTCTATAAAAAAACAAAAAACAAACAAACCTTCTAACCTAACTAATGTTCAGTATAGAAATGTGTGTGTATTATATCTTAGCTTTCTTTGCTGAAAGTCATAGAAGTAACAACACATCAGAAACAATGAACACATCTAGTGCTTGATTTCTAAATTACATTCTCCTCTAAAAAAAGTTCTCCTTGGAGGAAAGGTTGATTCCAGGGCTCAAATACAAGATGAGCCTTGAATATTTTCTTGCACCAAAAAAGATGATGGGACTGTATTAACAGGACACAGGAGTCAGCTTGAAAGAACCCCACTAGCCAAATCTGGGTCAAAGTGAGCTTTGATGTAAATAATGATATAAACACATTATAGTACCTTGAATAAAATAAGAATCATGAGTTTGTATCAATATAATAAATAAGAAAGCTCTTCCTTACAGTAGGATGTTAACTAATAAATATAGAGAAAATGATGGAGTTAGAAAATCATCATTGAATGCCAAAATTTGTTTGATGAGTAACAGATATTTACATAACTCAAAGTTATTGTTGTTAGGTGCCGTCGAGTTGAATTTTGACTCAGCGAACCCTGTGACAGTGTAGAACTTCCCCAAGTAACTCCTTGTAAATTACTTATTAATTAGAAATAGGAATATAAAAATTTTCCAATGGAGAAACCTGGAGGACAACACCGTAACCAAGTGATCAAGCTTTTGTCACCAAAACTGAGATAAACCAACATCATTTGACTCCTAATAGGCTGCACTGAGAAGAACCAAATGTTGCATCTCTACTATTCCTGCCAAAAATACACAACTTGTTATCTAATCAAGAAAACAATCTCAGATAAATCCACATTGAATAGCATTCTATAAAATAACTGGTCTATACACTTCAAAAAAAGTCAGTGTCAAGAAAGACCAAGAAAAGCTGAGAAACCATTCCAGATTAAGGGAAACTAAATGTACGTGACAGGTGAATGCAATGGGTGATCCTGGGCTGGAGAAAAAAACAACAGCTATAATGGATTTATTGGGAGAAATGAAATAATTTGAATATTGACTGTGGATGATGTAACAGTGTTTTATCAATATTACATTTCCTGATTTTGATAATTACACTGTGGATACGTAAGAAATGTCCTTGTTAGGAAATACACATAGGAATGACTGAAATTATGAAAAACTATCATTAGTTCATCTCTCTATCTGAAGAATATATATTGAAATCTTTACTGTTTTACTACAAAATACCTGCTTATTATAACATGCATTATAAATACTACAGAAACATCTAATATGAATATTAAAAGACCCCTTTCTCCCACAGACCCAGAATGTGAGGGAAGATTACTGTTCAGACTTTTTCTTGATCCCTAGCAAGGGATTTAGGTTCAGAAGAAAATAGAAATAATCTGGAAAATGGATTTTATTTTTATGAGTAAGAAAAATATCTTACGCGTAAGAAAAAGAATGACTGTTTTTTCTCATGAATAATTTAAGTAAATGATACATTAAAACAATTTCAAATAATGCATAACACCTTTTTTGAGTTAATGACAGTGGAATTAGGAAACCTTTTCTAATCACTGCCATCTTTGAAAAGCTCACTGTTTTCAGTTCAATAAAGAGCTTTAAGATAACTTCATCCATTTTTAAACCTGGAATCAAGCTTTTCAATACTCTTGGACAGAGTCTTCTACAAATTTATAGGTGAACCATTACACTTGGAAATTGGTTGCCTTCTTCTAGGTGCTATTACACATCCATTCATTTTATTGATTTGTCCCTCTCAGTGTTCTCAAAAATCATTAGAAGTATAAAATTTTTAAGCATTGAAAAAATCATATATATTATTTAATCCAATTTTTTTCATTTTGCAGATGAGGAAACTAGGTTCTAGAGAGTGATCTGACCAAACTCACACAGCAGTGAGTGGCAGTACTGGGTCTAGAACCCTTGATTCGTAACACCTAGTTTCAGTGCCTCTTCTCAAGTTGCCTCCCTCACAGAACAGGTTCTTGAACCTGGAACAAGACTTAAGATTGTTCTCACAAGACCATTTTTTATTGGGAAATTGATTCAAACACAGGTTTCTTTTTGAGATTATTCTGGTTACCATTGCTACATGACAAATTACTCCACAACTTAGTGGCAAAGACAACCACCATTTAATTTTGCTCACGATTTTTCAGGTCAGGAATTAGAAAAGGGTTATCTGAGTAGATTGTGCTTGGGGACAAGCTCTCATGCAGTTAGAGTCAAATATTAGGCTTGGGCTATAGTCTTCTGAAGACAAGAAGTCTCAGGTGGTCTCCTACATGGTGGCTTGCTTCCTGCAGAGCAAGTGCCCTGTGAGAACCAGACAGAAGCTGCAAGGCCTTTTTAGACTTAGTTTCAGAAGTTATGCAGATTCCCTTTCACGCCATTCTATTGTTTACAAGTGAATTACCAAAGCCTGCTTCGATACAAGGGAGGGGTCAGGGAACCCATTTTGAATGTGAAGAGTTTTGAGTAATTTGTAGACACATTTAAAATAGCCACAGAATCACAGAGAGAGACACCTCAGATAAGCTGTTGTTGTTAGGTGCTGTCTAGTTGGTTTGGACTCATAGCGACGCAATGTACAGTGGAACGAAACACTGCCTGGTCCTGCACCATCCTCACAATCGTTGCTAGGTTTGAGCCCATTGTTGCAGCCACTGTGCCAATCCATCGTGTTGAGGATTTTCCTCTTTTTCACCAACCCTCTACTTTACCAAGCATGATGTCCTTCTCCAGGGACTGGTTCCTCCTGATAACATGTCCAAAGTATGTGAGACAAAGTCTCACCATCTTTGCTTCCAAAGAGCATTCTGGCTGTACTTCTTCCAACACAGATTTGTTCATTCTTCTGGCAGTCCATGGTATATTCAATATTCTTCGCCAACACCGTAATTCAAAGGCATCAATTCCTCTCTTCTTTATTCATTGTCCAGCTTTTGCATGCATATGAGGCGATTGAAAATACCATAGCTTGGGTCAGGCACGCCTTAGTCTTCAAAGTGACATCTTTGCTTTTCAACACTTGGAAGAGTAAGAATTGCAACTCCTTTCTCTCTCTCTCTCTCTTTCTCTGTGTATATAAGTGGGGTGGGTGGAAAACTATGTGTGAATTTGGATTTTGAACTATATGAATATATTGCTTATTTTAAAACGATTGAAATCAATCCCTTTGAACAGTTTAAAATGATTAATTCAAACACAATTTCTGCACAGTTCTACATCTATTGTTGTTGTTAGGTGCCATCCAGTTGGTTCTGACTCAGTGATCCTATGTACAACAGAACAGAACACTGCCCAGTCCTGCACCATCCTACAGTCATTGTATGTTTGAGCCCATCGTTGCAGCCACTGTGTCAATCCATCTCCTTGAGGGTCTTCCTCTTTTTCACTGACCCTCTACCTTACCAAGCATGATGTCCATATCCAGGGACTGATCCCTCCTGATAACAAGTCCAAAGTATGGAGGCGAAGTCTTACCATCTTCTCTTCTAAAGAGCATTCTAGCTGTACTTCTTCCAAGGCAGATTTGTTCTTCTTGCAGTCCATGGTATATTCAATATTCTTCACCAACACCGTAATTTAAATGCATCAATTCTTTTTTGTTGTTCCTTTTTCATTATACAGCTTTCACATGCATATGAGATGACTGAAAATACCATTGCTTGGGTCAGGCACACCTTAGTTCTCAGGTAAGCTAGAAGATATGATATCAAGCTAAAAGAATTGATCAATTACCTATATCCATCAAAGAAACCTTGGAAAATAGAACATATATCCCTCTCTTTGTTTATCATCCTAACACCTTACAGTAGAAAAATGTAAGAGTGATGAACCTCAGGTCTCATTCAGTCTCCAAGACAATGGGATTTGGCATTCAAGATAAAGTTCTAAGAAAGAGATGACCTGGAAGGCAAAATAATAGTTTTCAAAGTCAGAAGCTTGAGTTGCAAATCAAGTGCTTCATATTTGATTTAATGAAGGGTCAACGAGAACTTTTATTGTTCCCCAATGAGCCTGTTGAATTAAATTTTATTGAACTTCTTGAAGAGCTGTGACTCTGTCTTTTCAACTTGATTTGTATGGCATCCCACAGAGCCCAATGGAGAGGTTAGTGCTTAACAAATTTCAGAAAATAGATGATGATTTAATTGGAACAGAGTAGTTCATAAATGTCTTATGGATATAAAAACACCAAGGAGGCTGTGCTGTAGATTGTTCTATGATGCCAAGAGTTGAGATGAATAAAGGAATACTTCCAAGCGTTTGTGATTTTGAAAAAATGAAAATTAGAACAAGGTAAGGCAATGGATAAAGGCCACAAATACCTTTTAGCAATAAAATTATATCAAGAAAAGAGGCATAAAGCAACCAGATATTTGCTAGAGGATCCATTAGGATATTGAATTAAAAATCCTTTTTATCTCTGATTTCTTCTTAACCTTTCCAAAGAGTAAGTGATATTTAGAGGTAAGTTGGCAAATGCAATGGTTGTGGTGCAACATAAGAAGCTCATGAGTTCCCATACCAAAAGGAGAGGGGCTAATTGTGGAAGCCAAATATTTAAAATCCAGATATTCATCTGTCTTATGTTCCATAATGCCTGAACCTATTGCTACCCTTTCACAGCTGAAGTTTAGATTGATTATGACTGTTTGTCTTCTCTGTCTCTACTTATCCTCCACCTTCTCCTCCCAACGCTTTTCCTCTTCCACTCTTTTCCATCCTAGTACTACTCTCAAATGTACTTCCCAGATTGCTGAGCCATTAGAACATCCATGGCTTAATGCGTCTACAACCTTTTCAAGTTCATCTTTCCCCTGGCAGAAGTTAGTTTACATGCACTTTTATGTGGCACATAGTATCTATGACTCAATCCTGAGATATTAATTTGCAAGAAATACAATGCCAACTGCCAAGGCCAAGCAGGTTCTTTTCTTTCTGTGCATTTTAACCAGAAGGATGGCACTTGTTCGAGGTATTTCAAAAGGCAAAAAGAAAACTCCTTCAATGTTCTTCAAATTTGCATTTTGCTTCATCTTTTCAGGGAGAAGCAAAATACATTAGAACTCTCATATCATTAACAGAATGTGTGGGTAAACGTAAAATTTGCATTTAAATGCATTCAAAAACAAAGAGTTCTGCAGAACTTTCAAGTTGATCAGAGGAAGATGCTGGCGAGAAGAGAAAGTGATGGTACTTTCTTCCCAAATATCATCGAAATTGAATTTATATATGTTTTAATTGTCACATTTGTTTATTTTTAAAGCTTGTATTGGTCCAAACATAGAGAAGTATGAGTTTCTGGAATAACTTGTTTTTGTTGTTGTTGTCAGTTTTCTGCATTGGTTGTATAAGTTTCATAATTTAGCTAACTGGTAAAACTCTGTGTGACTTTTAAGTGGGTTCAATCGAAGTCAAAAGAAAGGCACTTCCAGGCACTGAGCGTGGACAGGTCAGACTGATCAACAAGAAACTTCAGAAGGGCACGTCTTGGAGTAAGTTTACTGTAACCAGGAGCCTTGTCCTCAGGCTTACAGCCCCAGAAACTGGAATTTAGCTTTTTCTAGTGACTCTACTCATAGGGTCGTTATGAGTCAGAATCAACTCCATGGCAGCGGGTTTGGTTTTTTTGGTTAGTGACTCCACACCTCTTAATCAGCTTTCTTTCCACCTAGTTTTGGTGAACTTAGCAGCTGAATCAAAAGGCCCTCCTGAGCACAGAATCTGAGCAACGTAGATTCTCAAGGGTCCAATGCCATGATGAGGTCTAACCAAGCATCTCCGTCCCTCTAGGCATTCAGCTGCCTAGAGACGTGAATGTCAGGATCTCTCAGATTTAAGAATGGGCAATCCCTACCCTAGGTTTCTTCTCTGGTCCCCGTGTTTCTAGATGGTACAGCTCAACTTCTCGATGCCTTCTTTCTTTAAACGTATCAATATTATTGATTAAGCAATAGTGTAGTAAAGAACTATCAAATACCTGTCACATATCACCACCCTTCCTTCCTAAGTACATGGCCAATACAAAAAACAATCTCTCTTTCCCACTAAGTCTTGCTCAGCATGAAACTCCAGGCAGCCACTTTCAATCAATTTGAGTTGATACATGAAATGAGGTTTAGCACATTTGCCATCTCTGGAAGACAGGCTCTTTCTCAGGACCTAGGAGACTACCTGTCTCTTCTCATTAGTGTTTATTTCATTTGGCCATGAATACAGCTGGCTTCTCACTCTGTAATGATGACCAAGGCAATGGATTTGGGTCCTCAAGGCCTAGTTATTTTTTCTCTATTATAAGCGTAACTACACATTTCCTCCACAAATGTGCAATCACAAGGGAAACAAATCTCCATGGATTAAGACAGGTGTTCATATCCATCATGGGAAAGCATTACGCTTGTGTTTTCTTGTCTAAGGTCTGTTGTGTTCACTAGATCTTAAGCAACTTGACAAGAAGGACTATGCCCATTTTGCTAAGCACTCTATCTCCAGAGCCTAGCGTAAGGCTGACCCATAGGAGCTCAGCAAATATTTAGTAAGGAAATGGATGTTTGTCTGACAGAATGAATGACTATAACATCTCAAAGCCTGAACCTGCAAACAATGGGTCATTATTGCATATGTCTTTACAGTAAAATCTCCTGCCTATTAGCAATATTACCAACAATATATTCAACTCTCACATTACAGAACCTTGTTATTCAATTGTCTGTTTGGTTTGCTTTGTTTGTTTGTTTGCAGTGTTACGAGAATGCCACTAAGAAAGAGAGGCTATGAGAGGAAGTCATACCCTCTAACTCTAACTGCTTAGTAACTAAACTGTAGGCTTCTTGCAGGGCCTGAGTATGTCTTATTTATGATGACATCCCTAGTGCCTGGCTTATGGTAGGACCTACATACACATTTAAGGAAAGAGAATCAATGAACAAAACTGAAGTGTGGCAGAGAACAGGGGTTATTAAAAGCAGCGTATTGACTTACTGGAGTCTTTGAGTGGTGCAAACAATTAAAGCTGCTCAACTACTAACCCTAAGGTTGAAGGTTTGAAGCCACTAAGAGGTGCCTTGGAAGAAAAGCCTGGTGATCTGCTTCCATAAGGTCACAGCCTTAAAATCCCTATGGAGGGCGGTTCTACTCGGCACACGTGCAGTCACCATGAGTTGGAATCAACTCGACAGCAACGGCTATAGCTTTGGTTGTTGTTTATTAAGCTATTGCATTATTCCCAATAGAAGTTAAGATTCCCTTTCCCAGGCATACTTAGAACATTCTTCAAATGGTTGCCAGGATCATAGTGCTGGGGAATATTGAAGAGGCTTTCCGATCACCTTGGACTAAAGCCGCACTGTCACCTTGTAGATCCACCTTCTGGAGTCCAGCAGGACAGTCTTCAAAGCCAGTCATCTTGTCAGAGTGCTTGAGAAGCTACAGCAGAACAGTATCCAGATTTGCAATTAAAGTTGGAGAAGAGGAGAAGCAGACAGGGGTCAGCGGACCAGTCAATACTCCGTGCACCTTCCTCCCCCACCCCCTTGCAGCTGGTGTCAGGAATGCTAACGCGCACAAGCCGCTTAATTACGGTTCCGATCTTAGACGGTGCGCTCCTGCCATCTAGCGGTTCCCTCACACTTTCCAAAATGCCTCCGGCAGAAAAGGACTTCAGGTGCTGAAAACCCAGCAAAGGCAGAACCAAACCTGAAGCCACACTTAAAATAGTGCCCCCAATACAACCAAAATCCAAATAAAGAAAACACGATGTTATTTCTGTCCCTTTTCCAGTTTGCCATCTTCCGAGAAGACAGAATCCAGACCAGTATTTGATGCCGTATGTTGAAGGCTTGAATCACTGTGTAAAACAGTCAAACTGAAAATGAGATTTGAAAACTGGCTTGTATCTTGCTGGGAAATAAGGAATGATTTTAGTTTATCTTGGGCAGAATATGTCTTTTTTTTATTTACCTCCTCCCAAATGATTCTAAATACATTGCAAATGTTATCTAGAAATCATTTTTACCCACAGTGGAGAATTTCAAACTGAAAGAAAAAGCTAAGAATGTTCCTGCTACTCTCAGCACATAAGTGCCAAAATAGCCAAAGATGACACCGCAGAGACTGAACAAGGAAAACATTTCAGGAAGCAGGACTGACAAAGGATGAAATTGCTCCTGGATTTGGAGCCCCAAAGGGAAGCTGGCTGGCTTGCTGTTTTCTTCATGGTGCCCCTAAGGTAATTCATTAAAATATTAATAGTCTCTGTTTGCTCTGGGAGGGTGAATTGAGACAAATCCAGCTGTGTAGGAGCATAGCAACATGCAGGAGATACCGATATCATCTGCACAGGGGACTATGCCTGAGAAAATTGGGGCTGAAAAGACTTGGAAGACAATAGAGCAGGAATCAGCCTATCCTCACAGGAGCCACAATACTGCACCACCAGTTTCAGAAAAACAGAATTTCTCAGGCAGAAAATGAATTCATATATATATATATATATACACACACACATATACATATATATACATATACATATATGTGTATATATATA
>NW_004443958.1:5562279-5563875 GCF_000243295.1 Trichechus manatus latirostris
GGGTTTGGTTTGGTTTGGTTTTGGTTTAGATGGCACAAAGGAGCCCTGGTGATGCAGTGGTTAAGAGCTCTGCTGCTATCCAAAAGGTCAGCGGTTCAAATCCACCAGCTGCTCCTTGGAAATCCTATGGGGGCAGTTCTACTCTGTCCTATAGGGTCGCTATGAGTCAGAATTGATTGAACGGCAACAGGTTAGGTGGCACAAACGGTTTCGACTCAACTGCTAACCTAAACGTTGGCAGTTCTTACCCACCCTACAATACTGCAGAAGAAAAGCCCTGGCATTCTGCTTCTCTTAGGATTACAGCCAAGAAAACCCTATGAAGCAGTTCTGCTCTATAACATACATGAGGTTTCTAGGAATCAGAATCAACTGGAAGCAACTAAAAACGACGTCATTCTTCACCAAAACAGCCAATACCTAGAGGAGAAGGCGGAAGCCCCTGAAAGGTTGGAGATACAAGTCCACTCAGAGGCATCTCGGAAGGAAGGCCTGGCGATCTACCACAGAAAAATCAGCCATTGAAAATCCTATGGAACACAGTTCTACTCTGACACACATGGGGTCACCATGAGTTGAAAGGAACTTGACAGCAATTTGTTAGAGGAAGTCATGGGGACAAGGACAAACAAGCTAGTAAGAAAGCCTGCATGCGACTTTAAAACTGTTTTCTTCTTTCTAAATGCCCCGATTTTATGTATATCACAGCCTCTGCTATTGTAATGTGACCTTCAGCTGAAACTTGCTAACAGCTGACTAACATTTACAAGCCCCGCTTGGCCGTTTCACAAGACTCCTCCTCCTTCTACGTTCTGTGCTGAAGCAGATTGGATGTTTGAGATGTGGAGAGGGTTAGACCTTGACTGAAAGACACAAAAACCGGTCAATTGAGTTTTAAAAAAAAAAAGACAGACAAGCTTGTGGAGAAAAAAAAAAATCAGCTAATCCAGGTGTTAGATACCATGTAGACAGAACAATCAATTTTTAAAAAGTCAGCTATTTTAGCACTATGTTGATACAGTCTTATAGCAGAAAGAACTCCTTTAGGTTGGCAGCTAAAGGAAGAGACTAACATTTAGGGTATAAACCACTCCTAGGTGGTAAGCTAAATACCTCCTTTCTCATCATTCAGCTCCGTAAAGATATAGAATTGCTGGACGAATTATCTACTTTATCTTTCTGGACAAAAATAGATACATAGAGGTTGGTGATGTTCAGATTTAAAAAGCACCACACACACAAAACGCTCTCTTGGAGAAAGTTCCATTTTTTTAAAATTAAGACAATCATTTTGAAGTTGGGGGGTGCTTTAAATAGCCTTACCCCTAGAGAGCTGTACCTCTTGACACTAAGCAGGAATGACAGAAGAAATACCAGTAAGATTGGGTTAAGGTGTTCAGGGAAATAGAGGAAGTACAAAAATGCTGGCTAAATAACAAACTCCAAATATGGGAAAGCTTTACCCAAAAAAACCAAACCCATTGTCATTGAGTCGATTCTGACTCATAGCCACCGTATAGGACAGAGCAGTACCGCCCCATAGGGTTTCCAAGGCTGTAAATCTTCATGGAAGCAGACTGCCAAATCTTTTTCCTG
>NW_004443958.1:5566488-5567453 GCF_000243295.1 Trichechus manatus latirostris
GGTTTATTGATTTTGTTGATCTTTTCAGAGAACCAGCTTTTGGTCTTGTTAACTCTTTCAATTGTTTTTCTATTCTCTATTTCATTTATTTCTGCTCTAATTTTTATTATTTCCTTTCTTCTGGTGCCCAAGGGCTTCTTTTGCTGCTCTCTTTCTATTTGTTTGAGTTGTATAGCTAATATTTTGATTTTGTCCCTTTCTTCTTTTTGGATGTGTGAATTTATTGCTATAAACTGACCTCTGAGCACTGCTTTTGCTGTGTCCCAAAGGTTCTCACAGGATGTGTTTTCATTCATTTAATTCTGTGAATTTCTTTATTCAATCTTTAATTTCTTCCATAACCCAGCAGTTTTTGAGCAAGGTGTTGCTCAGTTTCCATGTATTTGATTTTTTTTTTTCCCCTTGCTTTTCTGTTATTGATTTCTACTTTTATGGCTTTATGGTCAGAAAAGATGCTTTGTAATATTTCAATGTTTTGAATTCTGTTAAAGCTTGCTTTGTGGTCTAATATGTGGTCTATTCTGGAGAACGTTCCATGTGCGTTAGAAAACAAAGTATACTTGGCTGTTGTTAGGTAGAGTGTTCGGTATATGTCTCTGAGATCAAGCGGGTTGATTATGGCATTTAGACCTTCCGTGTCTTTATTGAGCTTCTTTCTGGATGTTCTGTCCTTTACTGAAAGTGGTGTGTTGAAGTCTCCTACTATTATCGTGGAGCTGTCTCTCTCTCTCTTCAATGCTGTTAGAGTTTGTTTTATGTATTTTGGAGCCCTGTCATTGGGTGTGTATTTATTATGGTTATGCCCTCCTGGTGTACTGACTCTTTAATCATTATATAGTATCCTTCCTTATCCTTTGTGGTGGATTTTGCTTGAAAATCTATTTTGTTAGAGATTAATATTGCCACTCCTGCTCTTTTTTGAGTTGTTTGCTTGATATATTTTTTTCCATCGTTTGAGTTTTAGT
>NW_004443958.1:5567553-5575166 GCF_000243295.1 Trichechus manatus latirostris
TGACAGAGCAGAGCTGCCCCATAGGGTTTCCAAGGCTGTAAATCTTTACGGAAGCAGACTGCCACATCATTCTCCCACGTAGCAACTGGTGGGTTCCAGCTGCTGACCTTTTGGTTAACAGCCATGCAATTAACTACTGAGCCACCAAGGCTCCTATTTAAGAAAGCTTTAGGCTCCTCTAAATTCTGAAATGGCAAGTAATTAACAATTGCCTTAAAATATAGTTTTATTAGAAGACACACTCAACTAATAGGCTGTCAGACATGATGTCTAGACTGTTTTTGCAGTGATGGGGATGATCTTCAAAGCATTAGCAATACCCTTCTGCTGGGATGAGCCTCCTCATCCTTCCCCCATGACATCCCTAAGGCGTCTGTCCTAGGATTCCCAGACTCCCAGGTCAGAGGCAGTGGTTAATCATGGCTAACCTAGTCAGGCAGACTCAGATTTGGATCGTAATTCACTGTTTATTAGCTGTTTGTCTTTGGGCAAATTACCAATGTTCTCTGAGCCTGTCTTGCTCATTTGTAAAAAGAAGACAACAATGGTTAGGTTAAAACTGCAGTTTTTATAAGTAAAAAACTATCAAATATCACCAATTTCATTAGTTCCACCTAATTAATTCACAACTTTCATGGAGCTGAGAAGCACTGAAGAACGTAGACCTAAACCTTAATGTCCGTTTCTGGTGGGCAAATCGTGGGAAAAGCTTACTCAGGCAAGAAGGTCTCACCAAGATAGTTTCACAGCCAATTTACCTGTCAGGATCTTTGTCAGCTGTGTCAAAGGGCTATGTAAGTACACCAATACATGAATTTTTTGCGCCTGCACTGGAAGGGTGAAAAATAATTTTAGAGTATCTAAGGAAGTGGAGAAGCCCCAGGTTGGTGTAAACGGTTAAGTTGCTTGGCTGCTAACCAAACGGTTGGAGATTTGAGCCCACCCAGAGATGCCTCTACAGAAAGGTCTGGTGATGTACTTCCAAAAAATCAGCCATTGGAAACCCTGTGGAGCACAGTTCTACTCTGACACACATGGGGTCATCATTAGTTGGAAACAACTCCACTGCAATTTTTTTTTTTTTTTAAGGAAGCAGGAATTACTTAGAGAACATGTTAGAGTAGACAGAGTGCTGGACTTGGAATCAAAATACCTAGATGAGAACTCCTACTCTGCCTCAAACTAGCTGTGTGATCTTGACATGTGGTCTAACCTCTTCGATTTTCTGTTTCCTCATCTATATGACAGGGATAATAACAAGTGTCTATTTGCCACACAGGTAATGATAATAACTCTCATTTATAGAGTACTTACTATATGTTAAGGTCCCTGAGTAGCGTAAATCGTTTGCTCTTGGCTACTAACCAAAAGATTGGCAGTTCGAATCTACCCAGTGGTGTTGAGAAAGAAAAGCCTGGCAATCTACTTTAGTAAGCTTACAGCCATTGAAAACCCTATGAAGTGCAGTTCTACTCTGCAACACGTTGGGTTGCCATGAGTTGGAACTGACTTATGGAAACTGGTTTGGTTATTATATGCCTAGAACCTTACACATTATCGCATTAACTCCTCGCAACAACCCTGTGAGGAAGGTACTGTTGCTAAAATTTCCAGTTCATAAATGAGGGGACTGAGGCTTAAAAACATTAAGTTCAAGGTCACACATAAACTCAGTGGTAGAACTGAGATTTGAACCCCAGGAGTTTAATCCTAGAATTTACTTGTCTACTTGCCTAGGGGCTCTACTTGCCAAAGCATTCCCAAATCCCCACCATTCCTTAGGGTCTTCCTACCAAGGTCCACATCTTCTCTGCCCACTGGCTAGATGAAACAGTCCCACCCGCTCAGCATTACTGTCTCCACGTCAATTGTTACAATGCTTGGTGGGTACTTTAATAGTTTGGACTCTTTTGTTTGCAAGTGATCAAAATTCAAACTGAGTTAGCTTGATCAAAACGAGAAATTAACAAGAAGGGTGTTGGAGCAGCTCATGAAAAATTGAGCATTCAAGCCACAGAAGTGGATGCAGCTGAGCTTCTGGAGGAAATGGAATTCAGTCAATGCTTTTCTGTCTCTCATTTCAGACTTTCTCACTTTTTCCCCTCCTTCTGTACACCCTATTCCTGCTTTGCCATGTCACATAGCGGGAAACAGGTCTGCCAAAAATTCAGCCACTAAAGAAAGCCAGTCTGCATCTGTCTCTGTTTCCAAGTTTTAAAATATCAGGGAAGGAACTCTGACCCATCCTGGGTTGGATGCCCACCCATGGATCCATAGTGAGAAGAGCAGGAAACAGAACTATGTTCTAATATCTTATTCCTACTGGAAATCATAAATGGGGTCAGGGGTAGAGGATGGGGAAAGAAGGACAGTTCCCAGAATAAAGGGGGCGCAAAGAGAAGAAAAGTTAGGAAAACAGAGGAGTAGGCTTCCATTGAAGAAACACTGGGATAACATTTCACAGATTGCTAAGAAGAGGGACACATTCATTAGCAAAGGCATGGTTTTTTCTTTATAGAACAGACTAAGCATGATATGAAGCTTTGCCATCTGTAGAATCAGGGTGATTTTTTCCTTTATTAAGAAACCAAGGGAAAGCAACCCACATGCTTTAATTACTTTGCTTGCGGAGGTGAAGAAGCGCCTTGCTTTTAAATGAGCATTGTATTCACCCATTAATTGTGTCAGGAAATTGAAGAGGCCCTTTGGTTTTATATTTGATTATTTCAGTATCTATTGAATAAAAGTATTTTTGCCTCATTAGCAGTAAAATATATAGGGAGAATGATGGATCACTCTAAGTATTATTTCCTTATTTCTGGTCATAATCACTATATTTAATAAGGAAGGGCCAGGTTCAATAAAGGATACATCTGGCTTCAAATGATGAATTGATTTTTATAGAACTTGCATGCTGGCAATTTCTTTGGGAAACTAGACTATCTACATGAATTACAACTTCCTGCACGCACACCCCTTCCTCTCCCCTACCGCCAGCTTTGCTTTTACTAATCAGCTTCAATGAACTATCTTGGGGCATTTTTACAAAGGTGCATCCTTTGTCTCTCACATCCTGAATTAATGCTGTAGGTGATTAGCTTCAGGGACTGGGGTCTCTTTCATCTGCATGCAAGTCAACTAAATGGTTTTCCTTTGCTGCTTGAAATGTGAATCTCTTTCTTTTATTCCCTCTTCAGCTCTTCTCAGTGGTTACTTTAATTGGGATGTCAAATTGCATCATTCTATGGGGAGCTGAACTTTCTGAGATTGGTCCAGAACAGCCTTTTCTTGAGTTGGGGGCACTTTTTCTTTGTAATGTCATTTCCAATTCCTCCGGGCAGGAGATGAGTTAGTCTGGTGCATTAACAAGGAGGGAGGCTATGGCAGGCTACAGGTGCTGCCGATCCAGATGAAATCATGGAACCAGCAGCAGAAAAACACAAGTGCATGCCAAGATGGGCAGAACTGGTTTTAATGACTGAGGGACATCTATCGGAAAGCAAACATGAACCAAAAAAAAAAAAAAAAATCGTGTGAATTCCTGCTTCCCGGGCATTTTAGCTATTTATTGCTGTAACTTCAGAGACTGGAAAAGGGATAGCAAATACCTGCTGTGTTTGCTCCCACTACCTCCTGATTCTTCCTCCACAGCTGACCCTGCTAATCACTCATGACACTGTCCTGCTGAGCCCACATGTGGACTCAGACAGCTACAAGCGCTAATCACCAATTGATCAGACTTGGCAGACAAGATGGAACCTATTTGCAATCCTTGGTCTAGAACACTGTAACCATTTAATAAACACCTGTTGAATGCACAAAATAAATGAGAACATGTTTCTGGAGATTACAGGTCCTCACTGCTAATTCCATCCCTTCTGTTTCTAGTACATTTTTTTCTCAGATGCCTTCCAAGGAGTCATTGCACCAGCCCAATATTGTTCTTTAATTTAGGCTCCTCACCTTAGTCTCCAACTTTATTGAAAGCAGAGATAAAAATACATTGAGCTCAAGCTGTGTTTATCCTAGCATTCAGGCACGTCTGGGCATGTCTGGAAGACTGGAAAAGTGGGACTGAGAAAGTACTTCATCCCAAAGCTTGAGAGCTAAGGCACATGGGTTTGGATCCAAGGCAACAGGCCACAGCAGAGACGGGAGGAAAAATCAAGGGTCATGAATTTGTCACTTTGATAATTTGCCACCTGAGCCCCATGCCTACTTCTGAGGGTAAGATGGCTAAAGTGGAAGGTTAAGTAAAAACCACAAATACCTAACTCAATAAAGTAGTCATGATATTGTGCAAATAACAGGAACTGGGGCATTATAACCAGCCCCTTTAGCAGCAATGGGAAATGCTATCCTTATTAACATTATCAGCACCACTTCTTGGCAGCATAGGTGTTAATACCAAGGATTAGAGGCAGCTGTTTGACACCTTCCATCATTATCCTAAACAGACAACCTCCATTTAGCTGCCACTTTGAGACTGACTCTACAAGGATACAATACAATACCATAATGTAGGACTAGGAGGCGAATAAATACAGACTCCCCATGGTACCCAAGAGGACACAGTTTATTACCTCTAGGTGAAATACCACTTTGGGACTCATAGAGCTACTTGGGAAAAATACTGGAGTAGTGCCCAATCATTCCTGCAAAGCATTTGGGGAGAGATGAGCAGAAATGCTATTGTCTTATACTATTGGGGTCCTGATTTACCTTGCATGGTCTGAGAAATTCAGGTTGCAGGCAGTTTGAGGACTTCGAATATGAAGAACTCCAAAAAATATTCCAAAAGAAGAACAGCATATTCCCCACAACAGCCCACTCATAAAATGCATTAATTTAACACCTAATGACATGTAGCACTTGACTTGCTACAAAGGGAACTCCACAGAATTCAGACTCAGCCCTCCAGGAGTGTATACAGATTAAGAAAACCCATGCATGCTATAATGGCCAAATAAAAACCTCAAAGCAATGCATGGATTGTTGGTGTCATATTTCTCTCACATATAGGTCATTTTGCTAAGAGGATTGCAAGTTGCTTTTAAACACATGAAAATATTATCCAATTTTCCTGATAAAAATAAAAGCTCAGAAATTCGAAATGATAGAAGCCAGATCTGTATGGCTGTAGGGGAATCAAAGTCTAGAAAATATGATTAACTCAATTTGCCCCAGTTCCTTGGGGAGGCTTCAGAAACCTAAATTACTATTTAATAGTCCAGGTAATAAATTTGGATTGAAAAGATCCTTCTCTGACCTTCCTGTATTTGTTTTTGAGACACAGTCTTAACTGAAAGGTCAGAGCTAGTGGAAGAAGAAATATAACAGTATTATTGAGCCCCTCAAATACAAAGTTTGCATTACCTCCAGACCTCCACCCTGGCCAAAATAAGAAAGCAATAAAATCAAGGATTAGGATAGGAAACTTTGATGTCCTTATCTCAGCCCTAATCGTCCTTGATTTCTCTGCAGAATAAAATAGTGTGAGCCGGGGTGGTAATCAGTGGTTCTCCAACAGAAACACCTGGAGAGCTTGTTCTATCAAACTGCTGGGCCCTAGTCCCATGCTCACTCCCATAGTTTTTAATTTAGTAGGTTTAGGTTATGGCCCCAAGGAGCCCTAGTGGTGCAGTAGTTAAGCACTCAGCCGCTAACCGAAATGTCATTGGTTGGAACCCACCAGTCGCTCTGCAAGAGAAAGACGTGGCAGTCTGCTTCCATAAAGATTACAGCCTTGGAAATCCTATGGGGCAGTTCTACTCTGTCCTCTAGGGTCACTACTCAACTGCAATGGGTTTGGTTTTGGTTTTTAGGTTGAGGCCCCCAAAGTTTCATTTCTACCAAGTTCCTAGGTGATGCTCATGCAGCTGCACAACTGGGCACAATTTAACTACCCTTTGTGAAATAATTGATCACCACTGTCTGAATCAGTTATTTCATTCCAGTTGCCATCAAGTTGACTCTGACTCATGGCGACCCCCTGTGTGCGGGAGTAGAACTGTGCTCCATAGGGTTTTCAATGGCTGATTTTTTGGAAGTAGATCTCCAGGCCTTTCTTCCTAGATGCCTCTGGGTGGACTGGAACCTCCAACCTTGCAGTTAGCAGCTGAGCACTTTAACTATTTTGTACCACCCAGGAACACCAGTTATTTCATCAGGGCTTGTAAAATGAAGACTCTCTGAATCTATCCTTTCGTTTGCATTTATTAGTGGGAATTATTCTGTATAGAAGAACTTTCCTTTATTCACCAAAACTATGTGACAACTCCTGAAACACAGATCAAACCAGAAAGACAAGAAAACTGTTTAATTCTCTTTCTTTGATTGTTAAGGAACGTAATAGTATTATTGAGCCCCCAAAATACAAAGAATTTTGCATCACGTCCAGACCTCCACCCTGGCCAAAATAAGGAAGCAATAAAATTAAGAACTAGGAAAGGAAACTTTGTTTTTCAGAGTAATGATTAGAATTTAGCAACCTAAATTGTGTCCAGTGTGCTGTCTGTCCCTCTCTCCAATTAGATTAGCAAAGGCAACTCCATTCCCTATTTTCTTGATTTTTCTAAAGAATCGGCTTTGTGTTTATCATGGATTGAACTGTGTCCCCCAAAAATATCTGTCAAGTTGGCTGGGTCATGATTCCCAGTATTGTATAACTGTGTACCATTTTGTAATCTGATGTGATTTCCTTATGTGTTGTAAATTCAATCACTATGAGCTAATAAGATGGATTAGCAGCAGTTATACTGATGAAGTATACAAGATTGGATAGTGTCTTAAGCCAATCTCTTTTGAGATATAAAAGAGAGAAGCAAGCAGAGGCACACGGGAACCTCATACCACCAAGAAAGCAGTGCCGGGAGCAGAGCGGGTCTTTTGGACCTGAGGTTCCTGCACTGAGATGCTCCCAGACCAAGGGAAGATAGATGACATGGACCTTCTTCCAGAACTAACAGAGAAAGCCTTCCCCTGGAGCCAATGCCCTGAATTTGGACTTGTAGCCTACTGGACTGTGACAGAATAAACTTCTCTTTGTTAAAGCCATCCACTTGTGGTATTTCTGTTATAGCAGCACCAAATGACTAAGACAGTGTTTTTATTATTATATTTTTTTTTCTATTTTATTATAAATTTCTGTTTTCATCTTTTTAAACTTCCTCTTGCTTTCTGTTTACTTGTTGTTCTCTTTATGCTTCTGTAGTTGGGTATGTAGTTTCTTCTTCATTGACTTTGTATTTAATTCTGTGGATTCTCCTCTAAGCACTGCTTCAAGTGTATCCCACGGATAGTGTTAAGTCAGTCTCTATTATTTTTATTTTCTAGATATTATTTTTTTCCCCCTTCAACCCACAAGTTGTTTATTGGAGTGTTTTATAGATTCCAGGTGGAAAGATTATTTTGGTGGTTGTTTATATTGATTCTGCTTATATTTATTTATATTGATTCTAGCTTTTTGTACTTTTTGCATTTAGCATTTTTGTTGAAAATGCTGTTTTTGTATGTTTATCGTGTATTCTGATACTTTGCTGAAATCTTCTATTAGTTCCAGTAGTTTTCTTGTGGATTCTTTGGGGTTTTCTGTGTATAAGATCATATCATCT